>NW_022611269.1:0-45192 GCF_004382195.2 Drosophila sechellia
CGTCCTCATCGAGAATCCAAAGCTTGGATCTCGATAGGCGAGAGTGACGTATGGGATGAACTTGTGCGTCACCCGTCCTGGTTCGCTGTCGTCATCCATCTGTTTTGCCAATTCTGCAGCAAGCACTCCTCTAGGCGAGTCTTCCTCTGCTTCCAGCTTAGACATAGTGTCCTCGCCGTATAGCAGTCGTTCTCCTCCAGCGGGTATCCCGCTTCAGCTTGTACTTGACCGCTAAAAACTTAGCAGCCAAGTCAAGCGGGGAGCTCCGCAAGTACCTGCAGTGCCACTGTGGACACTGTTCGGCATACCGAAAGGCATCCAACAGGATTAGCCTCTGGCAGGAGGCTAGTCGTCTCGGCGGCTACCTGTTCGGCGGTGTCATACATACGCGGGGCACCAAACAGAACAAGGTGCCATGAGTCCGTCTATATGGTCCGCCTGGCTGAGGACTGAAGCCCAGTCGCTCGAAGCACACGCGCCAATGCTCCAACGATCGTGCATCGCTGGCGAAGCGAAGCTATTGGTGTGAGGAATTTATTCCTTCACTGACCGTGATGCAAGGTACCGACAGCTACGCACATACGGAAGGTTCGCTCCAGCAAACTACCACGTAGGCGCACGTCTCAAGGCACTTTCAGCAGCATTATTACCGTCTTGCTGGTGAGCGGTAACGCCAACTTCCGCTCTCCACGCTTCTACGATGGACATCAGCTCTGCACCTTTTTCTCTAGCTCAGCTCGGGAATTTCCCTCGACGAGAAGCAGCAAGTCACCGCGTATGCACTCAGCTGGCAAATACGGCTGGAGACGCTGAAGCAGTCATCCATCAGTATGTCCCAGATAAATGGGCCACTGATTGACCCTGCGGGCAGCCTCTAGTTACCGGTACATCCACAGTACCGGAACTGCTTCGGATCACTGCTCTTCGGCCGGAGAAAAAGCTCTGCCACAAGCCCATCTCCCGGCATCCCAAGTCGGCTAGTCGGCGGAGTGCAGCACTCCATTCGACGTTGTCGAATGCTCCTTTGAAGTCCACGAATGTGCCGAGCACGTATTGCGCCGGGCTGGCACAAACACTGCTCTTCACGTGCCTCCAAGCATCCTCCACACATCGTCCTTGGCGAAATCCAAATTGCCATCTGCAGCCTTCCGGAAGAACTTCTCTCACACGATTCACCATGATGGCCTCGAGCACCTTACCAAAGACTGGTAGCAAGCATATTCCTCTATATGAGGAGGGCTCACATTTGTCCTTATCTGGCCCTTTGAGCAGCGAGACAACTCGTGGGCCTTCACTCAGCGGGAAAGTATCCTAATCGGATGCATCGGGAAAACAACGATGCAAGGTGCTCGGTATGGCGCGCCAGACTGCCTTGCAGATAGTGCCATTAATGCCGTCCAAGCCGGGAGAGCGCCTGCTCTTCAACCGGGCAACACATGCATCAACCTCGAATACTTCGAGGGCCGGTGGGACTTCCTCCGCGATGGCAGTCGGTGCTTCGGACTCCGCAACTGGGAAGAAATTGCGGAGGAGCACTCGTGCACAGTCACCCACAATCGGTGATCATCTCGCCATTCACGCGGAGGCACCAATCTCCGTGCACTTCCTGCGGCCTCGGCAAATCTTATAGACCGCGCCCATGGGTCGTCGGCATGATCTCCCACGAAGCGTTTCCACTCATCCATTTTCGCCCTCCAAATGAGCTTCTTGTAGTTGGCTGAGGCCCGCCTCAGGTCGACCAATACACGCTCTATTGCGGCATCATCATCATGACGCCTTCCATTTTGAAGTAGGCGACGAAGTCTCCGGACTTCGCGCCTTGCATCACAGAGGTCGGCAGTCCACCAACGTGCTCTCCTGTGGGCAATCGGATGGACTTTCTTCCCAGCGCAATATCACATACATTATGTACTATACTGCGCAGGGTCGAAACTTGCTGGTCCAACGGCGACTCTGAGAAGTTTTCCGGAGTTCGGCTGCTCTACTCACCATTTCCTCCTTGAACAATCGCCAACGTGCATTGGAGAAGTTCCAGGACGGCACAGGAGCTATGCTCTCAACTGCGCGCGCGGTAGTTGGTTCGGCCACAACAGTAATGATGTTGTGGTCACTCAATTCCCACTCGTCCACTCTCCACTCATATGTGGCCCACATAGATGCTGCCTCATTGACGATTGTCACGTCGATATCGCTTGTAGCTCTGTAATTATCGAACGTGTACACCTCTGTTGACTGGTTTAGGGCGGCGACTCTTGCCTCCAGCATCCACTCTGACAGCAGCTCACCCCGTCTGTAGTTAGCTTGCCCCTCGGCATGACGAGAGAGTTTGCTAAGCCACATGGGGGACACTGCATTCGCGTCGAGGCCCAGGATTGCGGGGTTCTGCTGGCCTGCAGCAGGACCGCATCCATGTACCGGATGTACGGTTCCAGAGGTGCATCATACTGGCAGTATGCGGCGCAAAGGAAGATTGAGCCAAAACTCCCTTTCACGACCAGACATACGCCATAATCTGTGGTGAGGGTCTCCACTGGCATACAGATGGCTTCCTGGTGATCCACTAGGATGGCTGCCTTCCCTCGCCGATCGATGAAAATTCTCATTCCTTCAGGCAGCACATCCATTCCGTCCCCGCCGAGATACGGCTCCTGCACCAGCGCGAACATAGACTCCGATCTCCTGAGTCGGACTCCGAGCTCGATGGTCGCAGCTCGGCCTCGGCCACAGTTCGCTTGGATGAAGCTAAACATTAGTGTCTAGCTTGCACCCTCGCCAGCAACGCCCCGTATATCGGGCAAACGCTCGAGAGCATGTAATGCCCCGAGGGTTGCCCTCTGTGGCGGCAGTTCCGGCAGTCCACCGGGTTTTGGCACTTTGCCGCAGTGTGACCTTGTTGCCCGCACTGGCGACAGACACTATCCTTCTGCCGGCATTCGCTGACCTTGTGGTCGAAACCCACACATCTGTGGCAGGCGTATGTGCGGACCTGTGACCGGCATCGGAATGAGAACCACTTGATGTAGACACGACCTACATCAAGCTTCGCCATCGCCCGGTCGTCAACCTCCAGCGTCACATTTACTGTGGCGCCGTCAGCTACCGACCACGCCTTGGTCACCAGGTGCACTGACTTCTTAAACTGGGCCAGATTCATTTCGCTGTCGAAGTTGTTTTCGTGGAGCTCCTTCATAAACTCCTCAGGGCCGATAGC
Organism: Drosophila sechellia; assembly: GCF_004382195.2. Lineage (NCBI taxonomy): Eukaryota > Metazoa > Arthropoda > Insecta > Diptera > Drosophilidae > Drosophila > Drosophila sechellia. Next base: position 3,212 of record NW_022611269.1, read on the forward strand.
TGTGTCGACGTCATATACGACGACCTTCGGCTTCTCGGCCGCATTCCGTGCCACATTTAGGCCAACCTCGGCGAATCTTTTTGAAGCGACCACCTTCTGCAGCTCTCCCACCGAAGGAGTGCGAATGATCGCACCACCACCTCGACGGAGCTCACGGACCTCGTGTACTCTGACTCCGAGAGAGGGTGCAACCATCGTTCGCACCTTTTCCGCTATGTCTTTCCCCGATAGCGCAGGGTCGTCGCACTTCACCACCGCTGACCACGTCTCGCGGACCTTGGTAGTCCGCGGGGCAGCGATGGGTGCAACCTGCTGCATCTGGGGAGCATTGGCGGCCGTATTTTTCAACAGATTCAACGACGGCGGCGGGTGCGGCATAGCAAGCCGCGTCTCCAGCTCTCCGCACCGGAGCATTAGCGCCAACACAGCTCATCGTAGCGGCTGATAGCATATGAGAGCTCTTCCGTGTCCACTTCTCCTAGTCTGCGGAAGCTGCTTCTCACCATGCGCTGTGTGGCCGACAGCTCTGCCATCATGGCTGCTTGCCCAGCACGGGCGGCAGCGGTGGCGGGCAGTGGCAGTGGTGGCAACAATTTTAGCAGCAGTGAAAACGGCGGAGGCAGCAGTGTGGTCGGCAGCAGGGGCAGCAGTAGGATCAGCAGCGGTGGCAGCAGCGTGGGGGGGGGCAGCATCAATGGCAGCGTTCTCCGTAGCCGCCCGGGCGTCCTCCAGCGACGAAAACGGCTCCTCCAGTACCCCAACGGGTTCTGGCACTCCATTCGATGCCAGGGCAACCAATTTCGCCTGCGTTGGCGCCGAGCTCTTAGATGCCAGATGGCTTCTGCGCCTGCCTCGTCTGGACTTCATCGAGGCACTACTTCCGCTCAAGGCACTCGCGCTGCTGTCGCTCTCCATCGGCATAAATACGATGGTGGCTCCACCTACCGTCGACGCCAGCAACCGTATGCTCGTTTACTCGCTGACAAAAGGTAGTTGCTCTGGAACTCGAGCTCCACCTATCGGTAGAGTCTGGTAGCACTAAAACTCTCCCTAGACACAAACCTTAGCAGTGACTCCCACCAATAAGCTTTGTGACAGCTGATCAAAAAGCTTACTCGAAAAACTTACTCGTAAGTTCGCCTTCAGCACGTGCTAAGTGGAAATTCCCAACAATTAATTGTTAATTACTTCCAAACCGCTTGTTTATAACACACGAAAATTAGCACACGACTTTCGCGGAGCACTAATTCACCGATTTTATTACTTTCCAAACACGGAAAACCAAGTTCTTCGCAATCTGTACACGAGCGCAACGAAAACACGTCCGTCGTTAATCCATTCATGCGCGTCACTAATTAGATGACGAGGCATTTGGCTACCTTAAGAGAGTCATAGTTACTCCCGCCGTTGACCCGCGCTTACTTGAATTTCTTCACTTTGACATTCAGAGCACTGGGCAGAAATCACATTGTGTCAACACCCGCTAGGGCCATCACAATGCTTTGTTTTAATTAGACAGTCGGATTCCCCAAGTCCGTGCCAGTTCTGAATTGATTGTTAATTGATAATCGTTATAATTGATAAGAACTAATTGGTTTAACCCAAATAGTATTCTTAAAAATTTTAGCAAGAAAGTTCCACAATTGGCTACGTAACTAAACTATCCGGGGAACAAGTAACTAACATAAATGCTAGAAACTCTATTTACCCAGAACGAGCACATAAACCATGTTATTGTTTCCCAATCAAGCCCGACTATCTCAATCTTCAGAGCCAATCCTTATCCCGAAGTTACGGATCTAATTTGCCGACTTCCCTTACCTACATTATTCTATCGACTAGAGACTCTTCACCTTGGAGACCAGCTGCGGATATTGGTACGGCCTGTTGAGAAGTTTGCGTGTCCCCACCATAAATTTTCAAGGTCCGAGGAGAAAATATCGACACAACAGTATATGTCATGCTCTTCTAGCCCATCTACCATATCTCTCTGCGAAAGACTTCCATGGTAGTACGGCTATAAAACAGAAAAGAAAACTCTTCCGATATCTCTCGACGGCTTCTTTATGGTCGTTCCTGTTGCCAGGATGAGCACGAGGCCCATATTTAATAACAAACGGATACTCAACAGGTTACGGAATTGGAACCGTATTCCCTTTCGTTCAAAATTATTCAAGTGTATTATATTCGCTTTGTTTATATAGTTAGGCATTTTTGTTTTACTTGAAAATTTTCGGCTTTCGCCTTGAACTTAGGACCGACTAACTCGTGATCAACCACTGTTCACACGAAACCCTTCTCCACTTCAGTCCTCCAAGGTCTCATTCGATTATTTGCTACTACCACCAAGATCTGTACCAATGGCAGCTCCATGCAGGCTTACGCCAAACACTTCTACGCATACCATTGTACCTTCCTACTCACTAAAGTTTCAAAATTTATATCACAAGTAATATAAATCATCTACTTTAGCGGTAATGTATAGGTATACAACTTAAGCGCCATCCATTTTAAGGGCTAGTTGCTTCGGCAGGTGAGTTGTTACACACTCCTTAGCGGATTTCGACTTCCATGATCACCGTCCTGCTGTTTTAAGCAACCAACGCCTTTCATGGTATCTGCATGAGTTGTTAATTTGGGCACCGTAACATTACGTTTGGTTCATCCCACAGCGCCAGTTCTGCTTACCAAAAGTGGCCCACTGGGCACATTATATCATAACCTTGAACTTCATATCAAGAAAGTTAAGGTTCTTACCCATTTAAAGTTTGAGAATAGGTTAAGATCGTTTCGACCCTAAGGCCTCTAATCATTCGCTTTACCAGATAAGATTATTTTATATAATATTAAAATGCACCAGCTATCCTGAGGGAAACTTCGGAAGGAACCAGCTACTAGATGGTTCGATTGGTCTTTCGCCCCTATACTCAATTCTGACAATCGATTTGCACGTCAGAACTGTTTCGGTCTTCCATCAGGGTTTCCCCTGACTTCAACCTGATCAAGTATAGTTCACCATCTTTCGGGTCACAGCATATATGCTCAAGGTACGTTCCAGTTAGAGGCATAAATAATATAAATATACATTATACATAACTATATAGAACGCCCCGGGATTGTGTTAATTAGCTATAAATAGCTAAAAAACTAATCCCATTATTAGTCAAGTTAATTACGCTATTAGGTTTACATCCCAATAACTTGCACATATGTTAGACTCCTTGGTCCGTGTTTCAAGACGGGTCCCGAAGGTATCCTGAATCTTTCGCATTGTTAATCATACAAGAGCATATAATAAACACAAAAATCAATGATAATTATAATTATGCCATTATATAATTCCGAAAAATTAACGCTCTGTAATAATATAAATCTATCAGCACTTTATCAAATTAATAACATTTATTCTGTGTTAAAATGCAAGCAATTTAATTGGAATAAACTATAAGTTATATTTTATGATAAATTTGGGATATGCTAATAGATTACAATGTCCTTATATGGAAAAAATGCACATTATTCTTAATAATATTATTTAAATATTACAATTTTAATGATGAATTTTCCATAACGGATATTCAGGTTCATCGGGCTTAACCTCTAAGCAGTTTCACGTACTGTTTAACTCTCTATTCAGAGTTCTTTTCAACTTTCCCTCACGGTACTTGTTTACTATCGGTCTCATGGTTATATTTAGTTTTAGATGGAGTTTACCACCCACTTAGTGCTGCACTATCAAGCAACACGACTCTTTGGAAACATCATCTAGCAATCATTAACGTTATACGGGCCTGGCACCCTCTATGGGTAAATGGCCTCATTTAAGAAGGACTTAAATCATTAATTTCTCATACTAGAATATTGACGCTCCATACACTGCATCTCACATTTGCCATATAGACAAAGTGACTTAGTGCTGAACTGTTTTCTTTTCGCTCGCCGCTACTAAGAAAATCCTTGTTAGTTTCTTTTCCTCCCCTAATTAATATGCTTAAATTCAGGGGTAGTCCCATATGAGTTGAGGTTGTATATATAACTATATTTTGCCATAAATTCTTTATATATAAATGATAAAACAATCAATTAAATTCGTTATAAATAGTTCCAATAGTTCTTGTAAGCAAAGTCATTTTTATCCATTTAACGAACCAACGAAGAATAATAACAAAACCAAGATTTTTCTTTTTCCGAATCATTAATAAGAGACAATTCTAGATGAAAAATATTTCAATTTTTTATGCTAGACATTTCTCAGTATTATTTGATTGAAAAAGAAAATATTTCTCTTCGTTTTTCACATTCAAATGTGAGATAATGTTTTTCATTTCTTTTTTAATATTATGAATAAAATCATTATTTAATCCAATAATATACCATATGCTTATAAAAAATTTATAAACAACTTAATTAGCATAGTCTTACAACCCTCAACCATATGTAGTCCAAGCAGCACTATAAAATTAATTAAAGTACATAACAGCATGGACTGCGATATGCGTTCAAAATGTCGATGTTCATGTGTCCTGCAGTTCACACGATGACGCACAGTTTGCTGCGTTCTTCATCGACCCATGAGCCGAGTGATCCACCGCTTAGAGTTTTATAATTCAATTTTATATAATGTCAATATTGTTTTTATTGAAAGAAATTAAAAATACACCATTTTACTGGCATATATCAATTCCTTCAATAAATTTATTTTTATACCTAAAATAAATGTTGCGAAATGTCTTAGTTTCATATAAGCATTATGTATCATAATAATCTGGTTATGGTTTGCTATTTTGGGTGACACATACTGCAAAATTTATATAAAACATTAACCTGATGGATGACAGGTACAAACATTGTATATTTTAGGTTGTTGCATTAGCCAACGTATGCTCATAACATAGATGAACAATACATATTCGCAACGCGTGTATATTATGGTCCATATACACACACACTTATTTTGATTACCACACATTCAAAATTATTTTTATTTTAATTCGACTTCTACTTTCGAATTTAGTTTAGTTTCTTCGATTTCCATTTTCGAGAATTTGTTTTTATAGGAAACGCCGTTGTTGTAGTAAGTACTGCCACAAATACGCACAGCAACATTAATAATGTTAAAGTCTTTTTATGAGGTTGCCAAGCCCCACATATAAAATAAAAGCCATCTTCATTTTATTTTGACTTTAACTTTTGATTCCGTGGAATCATTTTGTAATATTTTTATTTTGGTAAATTGTATTTATTTGTATTATAACAAATATTTATTAACGATAAGGATATTATACAATAATGATCCTTCCGCAGGTTCACCTACGGAAACCTTGTTACGACTTTTACTTCCTCTAAATAATCAAGTTCGGTCAACTTTTGCGAAACAACCGTAACACGCAAGGCGTCACAGTGATCACGTCCGGAGACCTCACTAAATAATTCAATCGGTAGTAGCGACGGGCGGTGTGTACAAAGGGCAGGGACGTAATCAATGCGAGTTAATGACTCACACTTACTGGGAATTCCAAGTTCATGTGAACAGTTTCAGTTCACAATCCCAAGCATGAAAGTGGTTCAGCGGTTTACCCGGACCTCTCGGTCTAGGAAATACACGTTGATACTTTCATTGTAGCGCGCGTGCAGCCCAGGACATCTAAGGGCATCACAGACCTGTTATTGCTCAATCTCATTATTGCTAGACGCAATTTGTCCATTTAAGAAGCTAGTGTCCTTATAATGGGACAAACCAACAGGTACGGCTCCACTTACATAAACACATTCAAACACAATAAACATTTTACTGCCACCATGAATGAAGGCTACATAAGCTTCAGCACCATAATCCTGAAGATATCTATTTAATATATTTGAGTCTCGTTCGTTATCGGAATTAACCAGACAAATCACTCCACGAACTAAGAACGGCCATGCACCACCACCCATAGATTCGAGAAAGAGCTATCAATCTGTCTTACACACTTATGTTCGGACCTGGTAAGTTTTCCCGTGTTGAGTCAAATTAAGCCGCAGGCTCCACTCCTGGTGGTGCCCTTCCGTCAATTCCTTTAAGTTTCAGCTTTGCAACCATACTTCCCCCGGAGCCCAAAAGCTTTGGTTTCCCGGGAAGCGACTGAGAGAGCCATAAAAGTAGCTACACCCAATTGCTAGCTGGCATCGTTTATGGTTAGAACTAGGGCGGTATCTGATCGCCTTCGAACCTCTAACTTTCGTTCTTGATTAATGAAAACATCTTTGGCAAATGCTTTCGCTTAAGTTAGTCTTACGACGGTCCAAGAATTTCACCTCTCGCGTCGTAATACTAATGCCCCCAAACTGCTTCTATTAATCATTACCTCTTGATCTGAAAACCAATGAAAGCAGAACAGAGGTCTTATTTCATTATCCCATGCACAGAATATTCAGGCATTTGAAGCCTGCTTTAAGCACTCTAATTTGTTCAAAGTAATAGTACCGGCCCACAATAACACTCGTTTAAGAGCACTAGTGCAGGTTTTTAAATAGGAGGAACATATGAAAAAATACAAGTATTTAATCACATATAAGAACTCCACCGGTAATACGCTTACATACATAAAGGTATAGTACTAACCACAATTGTAAGTTGTACTACCCGTATGAAGCACAAGTTCAACTACGAACGTTTTAACCGCAACAACTTTAATATACGCTATTGGAGCTGGAATTACCGCGGCTGCTGGCACCAGACTTGCCCTCCAATTGGTCCTTGTTAAAGGATTTAAAGTGTACTCATTCCAATTACAGGGCCTCGGATATGAGTCCTGTATTGTTATTTTTCGTCACTACCTCCCCGAGCTGGAGTGGGTAATTTACGCGCCTGCTGCCTTCCTTAGATGTGGTAGCCGTTTCTCAGGCTCCCTCTCCGGAATCGAACCCTGATTCCCCGTTACCCGTTGCAACCATGGTAGTCCTAGATACTACCATCAAAAGTTGATAGGGCAGACATTTGAAAGATCTGTCGTCGGTACAAGACCATACGATCTGCATGTTATCTAGAGTTCAACCAATATAACGATCTTGCGATCGCTTGGTTTTAGCCTAATAAAAGCACATGTCCCATAAGGTTCATGTTTTAATTGCATGTATTAGCTCTAGAATTACCACAGTTATCCAAGTAACTGTTAACGATCTAAGGAACCATAACTGATATAATGAGCCTTTTGCGGTTTCACTTTTAATTCGTGTGTACTTAGACATGCATGGCTTAATCTTTGAGACAAGCATATAACTACTGGCAGGATCAACCAGAATAATGTTTTTCCTTCATATTCCATTCATATTTTTTGAATCGAAATAAGCAATATAATAGATATATAGATTTTTCACTTTATATAATTCCATGATTTTTATTATATTGAATAAAATTCAATATTTCGCCTTTGGGTAAAATTTTAAATATATAAATATAAGTAAAAAATCTATTCGATTACGGCCATTTTTATATAGCATTCGTAATCCATATTTTCATTTTTAATTTATACTTGTTTTACCAATATAACAAGAATTTCATATAATTATTGTAATATATATGTTTCTATAATTTTATCTTTTTATATATACATATTTCATTATAAAATATCATTTTATTTCCAACATACATAATTATTGTATCCACACATGTACAATTTTTGTTTAACCAATATAAATATTAAGTTAAATCATTTGCATTTTGAAGATACATATAATAAATACTTATTTTCATGTGTTTATTATTTAATTTACTCATATTATTGTCAAAATCATATGAATTAATACGTTTTGAACAATATGAGAGGTCGGCAACCACGGCCTACCTATAGTAGTTTTTGAACCCTCTGTCGTACTTCAGGTAACTTACACTATTATACCCTTTCACTAAAACGGCTTTTCTCTATAATACTAAGAGAATATGGGAATATTTCAGCAATTTTCCCTTATACATATAATAAATACTCATTTTCATGTGTTCATTATTTAATTTACTCATGTTATTGCCAAAATTATATGAAATAATAGGTTTTGAACAATATGAGAGGTCGGCAACCACGGCCTACCTATAGTAGTTTTTGAACCCTCTGTCGTACTTACACTATTATACCCTTTCACTAAAACGGCTTTTCTCTATAATACTAAGTGAATATGGGAATATTTCAGCAATTTTCCCTTATACATATAATAAATACTCATTTTCATGTGTTCATTATTTAATTTACTCATGTTATTGCCAAAATCATATGAATTAATACGTTTTAAACAATATGAGAGATCGGCAACCACTGCCTACCTATAGTAGTTTTTGAACCCTCTGTCGTACTTCAGGTAAGTTACACTACTATACCGTTTCACTAAAACGGCTTTTCTCTATAATACTAAGAGAATATGGGAATATTTCAGCAATTTTCCCTTATACATATAATAATTATTCATTTTCATGTGTTTATTATTTAATTTACTCATATTATTGCCAAGATCATATGAATACATACGTTTTGAACAATATGAGAGGCTGGCAACCACTGCCTACCTATAGTTGTTTTTGAACCCTCACATTTTCCCTTATACATATAATGTATTATCATTTTTACGTTTTCAAAAACTTATGTCAGTCGCGATCGAACACTCGACGAGTGCAGACGTGCCTGCGGATCGACAGCAAATTGTTAGCAAATTGTTAGCAAATTGTTCACAGTTGTAAGTCCCGTTACTTGTGCCCAGCCACTTCGCGTCGCGTGATCTTGTCGCGCGTTTTGATTGGCCCAGCCAACGTACCTAACGGTAGTTCGCACTAACACCATCGCACACCCGAGTGTGCGTGTTATCAGCGCAAAAAACCCAGTGCTCGAAGCAGCGGTATAATTGCAAAGCAGCAGCCACGTGCTGCCTGGCTCACCGGCTTACGGTGCCCAGCTTCCCCCCCCCCCCCTCCTCACTCCTTATCAACTTTGGAGAAGATGGACTGGCAGGCCCCCCCGCGCACCCACAAGCTTGGAACAACACCACGCAAAAAGGCTCTGAGAACACGCAAGAGCAGCTCCAGCAGCGAGGGAAGCACCTCGCATACAGAGCCGGGCGAGATAAAGCGAAAACCGGCAAAGAAAGCACAGGGAGAGGAGCTGGAAGATAAGCCAAGCACTAGCGCAGCTCTGCGCAAGAAGCTCGCCAACAACGCCTTCGCTTTACTCTCGACCGAAGAAGACGAGTACGACCAAGAGAGCTCTGATGACGAACCCGGACCTAAAGACGATTCCAAGCCCAAGACCCCCGAGAAACCAAAGCCCACCCCGAAGACCATCAAGCCACCTCCGATTTTTATCCCCGATGTGACCAACATCTCGGCACTCGTCAAGATGATCACGACTCTTGTAGGCCCGAAGAACAATTTTACCTACAAGACCGTGAACGGCAACAACGTACGTGTCATGATGCCGGACAAAGAGTCCTATACAGCTCTGCGTCTCCAACTTGTGGCCCAAAACAAGAGGCATCGGACTTTCCAGCCGAAAGATGAACGTGCATACAAGGTTGTCATCAAAGGACTCCACCACTCCACCGATCGTGAGGAAATCATTGAAGACCTTCGCAGACAAGGGCACGCTGTTAGAGATCTGCACAATCCCATTGGCAGAAGAACTAAAGAACCGCTGGGAATATTCTTCGCCAACCTGGAGCCTTCCAGCAACAACAAAGACGTCTACCAAGTCAAGCGGATCTGCAGGTCGGTAGTAACCATTGAACCGCCGCAGAAGTTCAACGACGTGCCTCAATGCTTCAGGTGCCAAGGATTCGGTCATACACAGCGTTACTGCTTCCTGGAATACCGATGTGTAAAGTGTGGAGGCCCTCACGAATCGAGGGCATGTGAGAAGAGGGAGGACGACAAAGCGTGCTGCTTCCACTGCCAGGCGGACCATCCTGCGTCTTTCAAGGGATGCCCTGCATACAAAAGGGCCAAAGCACTAGCTGCTCCGAAAACAAGGCCCGTCGCTAATGCTAACAAGGCGCCGCCCGTGGCATCACCAAACGTCACCTCTGGCAGGAGCTACCGAGACGCCCTCAACGGAGTGCACGCAGCACCGCAGAATCCCACAACCCCAGTCCAAACCCAAACAGAAACCCCACACTCCGGTCAGATAGAAGCGATGTTCGCTCGCATGGAAGGAATGATGGAAAGGATGATGGAGCGCATGTTCACCCAGATGACACAGCTGGTGGCCACCATTCTCAACAGCAAGTCATGCAACTAAAGCTCCACCTAGTCGTCTGGAATGCGAACGGCCTGCAGAACAGCAAGGCCATAGTCGAGCACCATCTGAAGACCCACCAGATCGATATCCTACTCGTAGCCGAAACCCACTTCTCCCCCAGATCCCACTTTAATATCAGCGGATATGACCTCATCCATGCAGACCATCCTTCTGGCAGAGCACGCGGTGGAGCAGCCATCCTCATCAGGAGCGGTATTCAATACCTAGAGCTGCCCGCGTTTCAGCAAGACTGGGCACAATGTCCTGTCATCAGGATTGTCAGCCCGCAAGGAGATTTAGACATTGGAGCGGTCTACTTTCCCCCCAGATACCGCATAACAGCATCTCACCTCAGTGAGTTCTTCGAGCATTTTGGGCCCCGCTTCATAGCAGCTGGAGATTATAACGCCAAACATTCTTGGTGGGGATCGCGCGCCAACAACCCCAAAGGGAAAACTCTGTTTGGGTACCTGCAACGCCACCGACTGGACTGCCACTCCACTGGCGAGCCCACTCACTGGCCAACGAATCCCCTCAAGACTCCAGACCTACTGGACTTTGCTGTGTCGAAAGGCATAGGGCATGCGAAGATCAGCTGCACAACAAATGCTGATCTCCTGTCAGACCACTGTGCAATAAACGTGCTAATCAACACGCCAGTCCTCAGGAAAACCCCGCTCAGAAGGCTCACTGGAAAATATACCGACGCCGCCAAGTTCGCGTCCTGGATGCTCTCCACCGTCAATCCGAACCCCATCCTCAACACACCCAGGAACATTGATGAAGCTATCGGGAATCTCACCAGGCAGATGCAAAACGCTGCGGAATTCGCAAGCCCACCGCCACCAAAGACTGCGAGAACACCTAGCAGGGACCTCCACCTCTGGTCCCCGGAAATTGCGGCACTCGTGACTGAGAAGAGGCGTCTCAGGAGAGTTTGGTTCTTGACGCGCAATCCAAGAGACAAAACAGCGCTCAATCACGCCACAAAGGAGTTGAAGGACAAGATCTCCAGCCTACGCCAGGACTCCTTCCTCAGATTCCTCGAGGAACTCTCTCCCGGGGACCCAGACCACAATCTGTGGAACGTCACCCGCCACATTAAACGACCAGCCAAAAAGGTTTCCGCAGTGCGCAAAGCAGATGGATCCTGGTGCCGTTCGGATGCTGAAAGAGCAGAAGCTTTCGCCGAACACCTTTACAACGCCTTCTCTCCGTTCGACTGCTGCACTGCCGAAGAACATGCTGAAACAGCCCGGTTTCTCAATAGCCCAAGCTCTCCCGGTCCCCCGTTGGAACCAGTCGACCCTGAGGAAGTTGCGCAGGAGATTGCTCTACTGAAGAACAACAAATCTCCAGGCCTGGATCGTATAGATGCGGCGGCCCTAAAAATGCTCCCATTCCGCTGCACACAAATGCTGGCCAGCATTTACAACAGCTGCTTCCGGCTAGGGTACTTCCCGGAAGAGTGGAAAAGAGCAGAGGTTATTGTCCTCCTCAAGCCTGGTAAGCCTGAAGCCAATCTCGCCTCCTATCGTCCGATTAGTTTGCTGGCAATCCTCTCCAAAATACTCGAAAGAGTATTTTTGCGCAGAGTATTGCCAGTACTGGATGAGGCTGGTTTGATCCCCGATCACCAGTTTGGCTTCAGGCGCTCCCACGGAACACCAGAGCAATGCCACCGGCTAGTCGAACGGATCCTCGAGGCATTCGAGCAAAAGAAATACTGCTGCGCTGTAATGCTCGACGTGAAGCAGGCATTCGACAGAGTTTGGCATCCTGGACTCCTCCATAAACTCAAATCCTACCTCCCAAGCCCCCATTTTACCCTCCTCAAATCCTACACTGAGGGAAGAGCATTCCAAGTCAGATGCGGAAGTGCAATAAGCCTACCCAGACTGATCAGAGCTGGAGTTCCGCAAGGCAGTGTGCTCGGACCAATACTGTACACCCTTTACACCGCAGACCTTCCCATAATCCCCTCCAGGAACCTAACTATAGCGACTTATGCAGATGACACGGCTTTCCTCGCCTCCTCATCCGACCCACGAGAAGCCTCCGAAACAATCCAAAGGCAAATGGACGCGCTACATCCCTGGCTCAGCAGGTGGAACATCGTAGTGAACGCGGAAAAATCTACCCAAACAACATTTGCACTAAGGAGAGGAGACTGCCCACCGGTCACGCTAAACGGAGTCATCATTCCCAACGCACCCGCACCCAAGTACCTAGGACTTACCCTGGACCGCAGGCTCACTTGGCGTCCCCACATCGTCAGCAAACGCATACAGGCCGATGCGCGTCTGAGGCAGATGCATTGGCTTATTGGGAGAGGGTCCAAGCTAAGGCAGAACCACAAAATCCTGGTGTACAAGGCAATTCTCAAGCCCATCTGGACCTACGGGATACAGCTATGGGGCACGGCAAGCCACACGAATCGCCTGCGTATACAGCGGTTCCAGAATAGGTGCTTGAGAATTGCCTGTAATGCGCATCCCTACCACGAGAATGTCGCCATACATAGGGAACTTGGAATCCCACAAGTCGCTGATGAAATCTCCAGGCTCAGCGAGAGATACCTGAAAAGGCTCGAAAACCACCCTAACCACCTCGCCACCAACCTGTTAGACAATAGCCAAACAAGCAGACGTCTCATGAGGAGACACCCTCTCGATCTTCCACAACAATAGACAACACATATAAAACCCGCCACAAATACATGTACAATAGTATCCCTTAAGCTAATGTTCCCCCGCAAAACCATTTAATTATTGTCCACTAGGACAGATTTTAAATAAATAAACGCACGCTAAAAAAAAAAAAAAAAAAAAAAAAAAAAAAAAAATGTTATTGCCAAAATCATATGAATTAATACGTTTTAAACAATATGAGAGGTCGGCAACCACTGCATACCTATAGTAGTTTTTGAACCCTCTGTCGTACTTCAGGTAACTTACACTACTATACCCTTTCACCAAAATGGGGTTTCTCTATAATACTAAGAGAGTATGGGAATATTTCAACATTTTTCCCTTATACATATAATATATTATCATTTTCATATGTTTATTATTTATTTTAACATTTTAATTTAATATTTCAACATTTTTTCCTTATACATATAATAAATACTTATTTTCATGTGTTTATTATTTAATTTACTCATATTATTGTCAAAATCATATGAATTAATACGTTTTGAACAATATGAGAGGTCGGCAAACACGGCCTACCTATAGTAGTTTTTGAACCCTCTGTCGTACTTCAGGCAACTTACACTATTATACCCTTTCACTAAAACGACTTTTCTCTATAATACTAAGAGAATATGGGAATATTTCAGCAATTTTCCCTTATACACATAATAATTATTAATTTTCATGTGTTTATTATTAAATTTACTCATATTATTGCCAAAATCATATGAATTAATACGTTTTAACAATATGAGAGGTCGGCAACCACTGCCTACCTATAGTAGTTTTTGAACCCTCTGTCGTACTTCAGGTAACTTACACTATTATACCCTTTCACTAAAACGGCTTTTCTCTATAATACTAAGAGAATATGGGAATATTTCAGCAATTTTCCCTTATACATATAATAATTATTCATTTTCATGTGTTTATCATTTAATTTACTCATAATATTGCCAAAATCATATGAATTAATACGTTTTGAACAATATGAGAGGTTGGCAACCACTGTCTACCTATAATAGTTTTTGAACCCTCTGTCGTACTTCAGGTAACTTACACTATTATACTCTTTCACTAAAACGGCTTTTCTCTATAATACTAAGAGAATATGGGAATATTTCAGCAATTTTCCCTTATACATATAATAAATACTCATTTTCATGTGTTCATTATTTAATTTACTCATGTTATTGCCAAAATTATATGAAATAATAGGTTTTGAACAATATGAGAGGTCGGCAACCACGGCCTACCTATAGTAGTTTTTGAACCCTCTGTCGTACTTACACTATTATACCCTTTCACTAAAACGGCTTTAATCTATAATACTAAGTGAATATGGGAATATTTCAGCAATTTTCCCTTATACATATAATAAATACTCATTTTCATGTGTTCATTATTTAATTTACTCATGTTATTGCCAAAATCATATGAATTAATACGTTTTAAACAATATGAGAGGTCGGCAACCACTGCATACCTATAGTAGTTTTTGAACCCTCTGTCGTACTTCAGGTAACTTACACTACTATACCCTTTCACCAAAATGGGGTTTCTCTATAATACTAAGAGAGTATGGGAATATTTCAACATTTTTCCCTTATACATATAATATATTATCATTTTCATATGTTTATTATTTATTTTAACATTTTAATTTAATATTTCAACATTTTTTCCCTTATACATATAATAAATACTTATTTTCATGTGTTTATTATTTAATTTACTCATATTATTGTCAAAATCATATGAATTAATACGTTTTGAACAATATGAGAGGTCGGCAAACACGGCCTACCTATAGTAGTTTTTGAACCCTCTGTCGTACTTACACTATTATACCCTTTCACTAAAACGGCTTTTCTCTATAATACTAAGTGAATATGGGAATATTTCAGCAATTTTCCCTTATACATATAATACATATTCATTTTCATGTGTTTATTATTTAATTTACACATATTATTGTCAAAATCATATGAATTAATACGTTTTGAACAATATGAGAGGTCGGCAACCACGGCCTACCTATAGTAGTTTTTGAACCCTCTGTCGTACTTCAGGTAACTTACACTATTATACCCTTTCACTAAAACGGCTTTTCTCTATAATACTAAGAGAATATGGGAATATTTCAGCAATTTTCCCTTATACATATAATAATTATTCATTTTCATGTGTTTACATGTTTACTCATGTTATTGCCAAAATCATATGAATTAATACGTTTTGAACAATATGAGAGGTCGGCAACCACTGCCTACCTATAGTAGTTTTTGAACCCTCTGTCGTACTTCAGGTAACTTACACTACTATACCCTTTACCAAAATGGGGTTTCTCTATAATACTAAGAGGATATGGGAATATTTCAGCATTTTTCCCTTATACATATAATACATATTAATTTTCATGTGTTTATTATTTAATTTACTCATAATATTGCCAAAATCATATGAATTAATAAATGTTGAACAATATGGGAGGTTGGCAACCACTGCCTACCTATAGTAGTTTTTGAACCATCTGTCGTACTTAAGGTAACTTACACTACTATACCCTTTCACCAAAATGGGGTTTCTCTATAATAGTAAGAGAATATGGGAATATTTCAACATTTTCCATTATACATATAATAATTATTCATTTTCATGTGTTTATTATTTAATTTACTCATAATATTGCCAAAATCATATGAATTAATAAGTTTTGAACAATATGAGAGGTTGGCAATCACTGCCTACCTATAGTAGTTTTTGAACCCTCTGTCGTACTTAAGGTAACTTACACTACTATACCCTTTCACCAAAATGGGGTTTCTCTATAATAGTAAGAGAATATGGGAATATTTCAACATTTTCCTTTATACATATAATAAATACTCATTTTCATGTGTTCATTATTTAATTTACTCATATTATTGTCAAAATCATATGAATTAATACGTTTTGAACAATATGAGAGGTCGGCAACCACGGCCTACCTATAGTAGTTTTTGAACCCTCTGTCGTATTTCAGGTAACTTACACTATTATACCCTTTCACCAAAATGGGGTTTCTCTATAATAGTAAGAGAATATGGGAATATTTCAACATTTTCCTTTATACATATAATAAATACTCATTTTCATGTGTTCATTATTTAATTTACTCATGTTATTGCCAAAATAATATGAATTAATACGTTTTGAACAATATGGGAGGTTGGCAACCACTGCCTCCTACCTATAGTAGTTTTTGAACCATCTGTCGTACTTAAGGTAACTTACACTACTATACCCTTTCACCAAAATGGGGTTTCTCTATAATAGTAAGAGAATATGGGAATATTTCAACATTTTCCATTATACATATAATAATTATTCATTTTCATGTGTTTATTATTTAATTTACTCATAATATTGCCAAAATCATATGAATTAATAAGTTTTGAACAATATGAGAGGTTGGCAATCACTGCCTACCTATAGTAGTTTTTGAACCCTCTGTCGTACTTAAGGTAACTTACACTACTATACCCTTTCACCAAAATGGGGTTTCTCTATAATAGTAAGAGAATATGGGAATATTTCAACATTTTTCCCTTATACATATAATAATATCATTTTCATGTTTATTATTTAATTTACTCATATTATTGTCAAAATCATATGAATTAATACGTTTTGAACAATATGAGAGGTCGGCAACCACGGCCTACCTATAGTAGTTTTTGAACCCTCTGTCGTATTCAGGTAACTTACACTATTATACCCTTTCACAAAATGGGTTTCTCTATAATATAAGAGAATATGGAATATTTCAACATTTTCCTTATACATATAATAAATACTCATTTTCATGTGTTCATTATTTAATTTACTCATGTTATTGCCAAAATCATATGAATTAATACGTTTTGAACAATATGAGAGGTCGGCAACCACTGCCTACCTATAGTAGTTTTTGAACCCTCTGTCGTACTTCAGGTAACTTACACTACTATACCCTTTCACCAAAATGGGGTTTCTCTATAATAGTAAGAGAATATGGGAATATTTCAACATTTTCCTTATACATATAATAAATACTCATTTTCATGTGTTTATTATTTAATTTACTCATTTATTGCCAAAATCATATGAATTAATACGTTTTGAACAATATGAGAGGTCGGCAACCACTGCCTACCTATAGTAGTTTTTGAACCCTCTGTCGTACTTAGGTAACTTACACTACTATACCCTTTCACCAAAATGGGGTTTCTCTATAATACTAAGAGAATATGGGAATATTTCAGCAATTTTCCCTTATACATATAATAATATCATTTTCATGTGTTTATTATTTAATTTACTCATTTATTGCCAAAATCATATGAATTAATACGTTTTGAACAATATGAGAGGTCGGCAACCACTGCCTACCTATAGTAGTTTTTGAACCCTCTGTCGTACTTAGTAACTTACACTATTATACCCTTTCACTAAAACGGCTTTTCTCTATAATACTAAGAGAATATGGGAATATTTCAGCAATTTTCCCTTATACATATAATAATATTCATTTTCATGTGTTATTATTTAATTTACTCATTTATTGCCAAAATCATATGAATTAATACGTTTTAACAATATGAGAGGTCGGCAACCACTGCCTACCTATAGTAGTTTTTGAACCCTCTGTCGTACTTCAGGTAACTTACACTATTATACCCTTTCACTAAAACGGCTTTTCTCTATAATACTAAGAGAATATGGGAATATTTCAGCAATTTTCCCTTATACATATAATAAATACTCATTTTCATGTGTTCATTATTTAATTTACTCATGTTATTGCCAAAATCATATGAATTAATACGTTTTGAACAATATGAGAGGTCGGCAACCACTGCCTACCTATAGTAGTTTTTGAACCCTCTGTCGTACTTCAGGTAACTTACACTACTATACCCTTTCACCAAAATGGGTTTCTCTATAATACTAAGAGATATGGGAATATTTCAGCATTTTCCCTTATACATATAATACATATTCATTTTCATGTGTTTATTATTTAATTTACTCATATTATTGCCAAAATCATATGAATTAATACGTTTTGAACAATATGAGAGGTCGGCAACCACTGCCTACCTATAGTAGTTTTTGAACCCTCTGTCGTACTTCAGGTAACTTACACTATTATACCCTTTCACTAAAACGGCTTTTCTCTATAATACTAAGAGAATATGGGAATATTTCAGCAATTTTCCCTTATACATATAATAATATTCATTTTCATGTGTTATTATTTAATTTACTCATATTATTGCCAAAATCATATGAATTAATACGTTTTGAACAATATGAGAGGTCGGCAACCACTGCCTACCTATAGTAGTTTTTGAACCCTCTGTCGTACTTCAGGTAACTTACACTACTATACCCTTTCACCAAAATGGGTTTCTCTATAATACTAAGAGAATATGGGAATATTTCAACATTTTCCCTTATACATATAATAATTATTCATTTTCATGTGTTTATTATTTAATTTACTCATATTATTGCCAAAATCATATGAATTAATACGTTTTGAACAATATGAGAGGTCGGCAACCACTGCCTACCTATAGTAGTTTTTGAACCCTCTGTCGTACTTAGGTAACTTACACTACTATACCCTTTCACAAAATGGGTTTCTCTATAATACTAAGAGAATATGGGAATATTTCAACATTTTCCCTTATACATATAATAATATTCATTTTCATGTGTTTATTATTTAATTTACTCATATTATTGCCAAAATCATATGAATTAATACGTTTTGAACAATATGAGAGGTCGGCAACCACTGCCTACCTATAGTAGTTTTTGAACCCTCTGTCGTACTTAGGTAACTTACACTACTATACCCTTTCACCAAAATGGGTTTCTCTATAATACTAAGAGAATATGGGAATATTTCAGCATTTTCCCTTATACATATAATAATATTCATTTTCATGTGTTTATTATTTAATTTACTCATATTATTGCCAAAATCATATGAATTAATACGTTTTGAACAATATGAGAGGTCGGCAACCACTGCCTACCTATAGTAGTTTTTGAACCCTCTGTCGTACTTCAGGTAACTTACACTATTATACCCTTTCACTAAAATGGCTTTCTCTATAATACTAAGAGAATATGGGAATATTTCAGCATTTTCCCTTATACATATAATAAATACTCATTTTCATGTGTTCATTATTTAATTTACTCATTTATTGCCAAAATCATATGAATTAATACGTTTTGAACAATATGAGAGGTCGGCAACCACGCCTACCTATAGTAGTTTTTGAACCCTCTGTCGTACTTCAGGTAACTTACACTATTATACCCTTTCACCAAAATGGGTTTCTCTATAATACTAAGAGAATATGGGAATATTTCAGCATTTTCCCTTATACATATAATAATATTCATTTTCATGTGTTTATTATTTAATTTACTCATATTATTGCCAAAATCATATGAATTAATACGTTTTGAACAATATGAGAGGTCGGCAACCACTGCCTACCTATAGTAGTTTTTGAACCCTCTGTCGTACTTCAGGTAACTTACACTACTATACCCTTTCACAAAATGGGTTTCTCTATAATACTAAGAGAATATGGGAATATTTCAGCATTTTCCCTTATACATATAATAATATTCATTTTCATGTGTTTATTATTTAATTTACTCATATTATTGCCAAAATCATATGAATTAATACGTTTTGAACAATATGAGAGGTCGGCAACCACGGCCTACCTATAGTAGTTTTTGAACCCTCTGTCGTACTTCAGGTAACTTACACTATATACCCTTTCACAAAAGGGTTTCTCTATAATACTAAGAGAATATGGGAATATTTCAGCATTTTCCCTTATACATATAATAATATTCATTTTCATGTGTTTATTATTTAATTTACTCATATTATTGCCAAAATCATATGAATTAATACGTTTTGAACAATATGAGAGGTCGGCAACCACGCCTACCTATAGTAGTTTTTGAACCCTCTGTCGTACTTCAGGTAACTTACACTATATACCCTTTCACAAAATGGTTTCTCTATAATACTAAGAGAATATGGGAATATTTCAGCATTTTCCCTTATACATATAATAATATTCATTTTCATGTGTTTATTATTTAATTTACTCATATTATTGCCAAAATCATATGAATTAATACGTTTTGAACAATATGAGAGGTCGGCAACCACTGCCTACCTATAGTAGTTTTTGAACCCTCTGTCGTACTTCAGGTAACTTACACTACTATACCCTTTCACAAAATGGGTTTCTCTATAATACTAAGAGAATATGGGAATATTTCAGCATTTTCCCTTATACATATAATAATATTCATTTTCATGTGTTTATTATTTAATTTACTCATATATTGCCAAAATCATATGAATTAATACGTTTTGAACAATATGAGAGGTCGGCAACCACTGCCTACCTATAGTAGTTTTTGAACCCTCTGTCGTACTTCAGGTAACTTACACTATTATACCCTTTCACTAAAACGGCTTTTCTCTATAATACTAAGAGAATATGGGAATATTTCAGCATTTTCCCTTATACATATAATAATATTCATTTTCATGTGTTTATTATTTAATTTACTCATATATTGCCAAAATCATATGAATTAATACGTTTTGAACAATATGAGAGGTCGGCAACCACTGCCTACCTATAGTAGTTTTTGAACCCTCTGTCGTACTTCAGGTAACTTACACTATATACCCTTTCACTAAAAGGTTTCTCTATAATACTAAGAGAATATGGGAATATTTCAGCAATTTTCCCTTATACATATAATAATATTCATTTTCATGTGTTTATTATTTAATTTACTCATATTATTGCCAAAATCATATGAATTAATACGTTTTGAACAATATGAGAGGTCGGCAACCACTGCCTACCTATAGTAGTTTTTGAACCCTCTGTCGTACTTCAGGTAACTTACACTATTATACCCTTTCACTAAAACGGCTTTTCTCTATAATACTAAGAGAATATGGGAATATTTCAGCAATTTTCCCTTATACATATAATAATTATTCATTTTCATGTGTTTATTATTTAATTTACTCATATATTGCCAAAATCATATGAATTAATACGTTTTGAACAATATGAGAGGTGGCAACCACTGCCTACCTATAGTAGTTTTTGAACCCTCTGTCGTACTTCAGGTAACTTACACTACTATACCCTTTCACCAAAATGGGGTTTCTCTATAATAGTAAGAGAATATGGGAATATTTCAGCATTTTCCCTTATACATATAATAAATACTCATTTTCATGTGTTATTATCAGTCGCGATCGAACACTCGACGAGTGCAGACGTGCCTGCGGATCGACAGCAAATTGTTAGCAAATTGTTAGCAAATTGTTCACAGTTGTAAGTCCCGTTACTTGTGCCCAGCCACTTCGCGTCGCGTGATCTTGTCGCGCGTTTTGATTGGCCCAGCCAACGTACCTAACGGTAGTTCGCACTAACACCATCGCACACCCGAGTGTGCGTGTTATCAGCGCAAAAAACCCAGTGCTCGAAGCAGCGGTATAATTGCAAAGCAGCAGCCACGTGCTGCCTGGCTCACCGGCTTACGGTGCCCAGCTTCCCCCCCCCCCCCCCTCCTCACTCCTTATCAACTTTGGAGAAGATGGACTGGCAGGCCCCCCCGCGCACCCACAAGCTTGGAACAACACCACGCAAAAAGGCTCTGAGAACACGCAAGAGCAGCTCCAGCAGCGAGGGAAGCACCTCGCATACAGAGCCGGGCGAGATAAAGCGAAAACCGGCAAAGAAAGCACAGGGAGAGGAGCTGGAAGATAAGCCAAGCACTAGCGCAGCTCTGCGCAAGAAGCTCGCCAACAACGCCTTCGCTTTACTCTCGACCGAAGAAGACGAGTACGACCAAGAGAGCTCTGATGACGAACCCGGACCTAAAGACGATTCCAAGCCCAAGACCCCCGAGAAACCAAAGCCCACCCCGAAGACCATCAAGCCACCTCCGATTTTTATCCCCGATGTGACCAACATCTCGGCACTCGTCAAGATGATCACGACTCTTGTAGGCCCGAAGAACAATTTTACCTACAAGACCGTGAATGGCAACAACGTACGTGTCATGATGCCGGACAAAGAGTCCTATACAGCTCTGCGTCTCCAACTTGTGGCCCAAAACAAGAGGCATCGGACTTTCCAGCCGAAAGATGAACGTGCATACAAGGTTGTCATCAAAGGACTCCACCACTCCACCGATCGTGAGGAAATCATTGAAGACCTTCGCAGACAAGGGCACGCTGTTAGAGATCTGCACAATCCCATTGGCAGAAGAACTAAAGAACCGCTGGGAATATTCTTCGCCAACCTGGAGCCTTCCAGCAACAACAAAGACGTCTACCAAGTCAAGCGGATCTGCAGGTCGGTAGTAACCATTGAACCGCCGCAGAAGTTCAACGACGTGCCTCAATGCTTCAGGTGCCAAGGATTCGGTCATACACAGCGTTACTGCTTCCTGGAATACCGATGTGTAAAGTGTGGAGGCCCTCACGAATCGAGGGCATGTGAGAAGAGGGAGGACGACAAAGCGTGCTGCTTCCACTGCCAGGCGGACCATCCTGCGTCTTTCAAGGGATGCCCTGCATACAAAAGGGCCAAAGCACTCGCTGCTCCGAAAACAAGGCCCGTCGCTAATGCTAACAAGGCGCCGCCCGTGGCATCACCAAACGTCACCTCTGGCAGGAGCTACCGAGACGCCCTCAACGGAGTGCACGCAGCACCGCAGAATCCCACAACCCCAGTCCAAACCCAAACAGAAACCCCACACTCCGGTCAGATAGAAGCGATGTTCGCTCGCATGGAAGGAATGATGGAAAGGATGATGGAGCGCATGTTCACCCAGATGACACAGCTGGTGGCCACCATTCTCAACAGCAAGTCATGCAACTAAAGCTCCACCTAGTCGTCTGGAATGCGAACGGCCTGCAGAACAGCAAGGCCATAGTCGAGCACCATCTGAAGACCCACCAGATCGATATCCTACTCGTAGCCGAAACCCACTTCTCCCCCAGATCCCACTTTAATATCAGCGGATATGACCTCATCCATGCAGACCATCCTTCTGGCAGAGCACGCGGTGGAGCAGCCATCCTCATCAGGAGCGGTATTCAATACCTAGAGCTGCCCGCGTTTCAGCAAGACTGGGCACAATGTCCTGTCATCAGGATTGTCAGCCCGCAAGGAGATTTAGACATTGGAGCGGTCTACTTTCCCCCCAGATACCGCATAACAGCATCTCACCTCAGTGAGTTCTTCGAGCATTTTGGGCCCCGCTTCATAGCAGCTGGAGATTATAACGCCAAACATTCTTGGTGGGGATCGCGCGCCAACAACCCCAAAGGGAAAACTCTGTTTGGGTACCTGCAACGCCACCGACTGGACTGCCACTCCACTGGCGAGCCCACTCACTGGCCAACGAATCCCCTCAAGACTCCAGACCTACTGGACTTTGCTGTGTCGAAAGGCATAGGGCATGCGAAGATCAGCTGCACAACAAATGCTGATCTCCTGTCAGACCACTGTGCAATAAACGTGCTAATCAACACGCCAGTCCTCAGGAAAACCCCGCTCAGAAGGCTCACTGGAAAATATACCGACGCCGCCAAGTTCGCGTCCTGGATGCTCTCCACCGTCAATCCGAACCCCATCCTCAACACACCCAGGAACATTGATGAAGCTATCGGGAATCTCACCAGGCAGATGCAAAACGCTGCGGAATTCGCAAGCCCACCGCCACCAAAGACTGCGAGAACACCTAGCAGGGACCTCCACCTCTGGTCCCCGGAAATTGCGGCACTCGTGACTGAGAAGAGGCGTCTCAGGAGAGTTTGGTTCTTGACGCGCAATCCAAGAGACAAAACAGCGCTCAATCACGCCACAAAGGAGTTGAAGGACAAGATCTCCAGCCTACGCCAGGACTCCTTCCTCAGATTCCTCGAGGAACTCTCTCCCGGGGACCCAGACCACAATCTGTGGAACGTCACCCGCCACATTAAACGACCAGCCAAAAAGGTTTCCGCAGTGCGCAAAGCAGATGGATCCTGGTGCCTTTCGGATGCTGAAAGAGCAGAAGCTTTCGCCGAACACCTTTACAACGCCTTCTCTCCGTTCGACTGCTGCACTGCCGAAGAACATGCTGAAACAGCCCGGTTTCTCAATAGCCCAAGCTCTCCCGGTCCCCCGTTGGAACCAGTCGACCCTGAGGAAGTTGCGCAGGAGATTGCTCTACTGAAGAACAACAAATCTCCAGGCCTGGATCGTATAGATGCGGCGGCCCTAAAAATGCTCCCATCCCGCTGCACACAAATGCTGGCCAGCATTTACAACAGCTGCTTCCGGCTAGGGTACTTCCCGGAAGAGTGGAAAAGAGCAGAGGTTATTGTCCTCCTCAAGCCTGGTAAGCCTGAAGCCAATCTCGCCTCCTATCGTCCGATTAGTTTGCTGGCAATCCTCTCCAAAATACTCGAAAGAGTATTTTTGCGCAGAGTATTGCCAGTACTGGATGAGGCTGGTTTGATCCCCGATCACCAGTTTGGCTTCAGGCGCTCCCACGGAACACCAGAGCAATGCCACCGGCTAGTCGAACGGATCCTCGAGGCATTCGAGCAAAAGAAATACTGCTGCGCTGTAATGCTCGACGTGAAGCAGGCATTCGACAGAGTTTGGCATCCTGGACTCCTCCATAAACTCAAATCCTACCTCCCAAGCCCCCATTTTACCCTCCTCAAATCCTACACTGAGGGAAGAGCATTCCAAGTCAGATGCGGAAGTGCAATAAGCCTACCCAGACTGATCAGAGCTGGAGTTCCGCAAGGCAGTGTGCTCGGACCAATACTGTACACCCTTTACACCGCAGACCTTCCCATAATCCCCTCCAGGAACCTAACTATAGCGACTTATGCAGATGACACGGCTTTCCTCGCCTCCTCATCCGACCCACGAGAAGCCTCCGAAACAATCCAAAGGCAAATGGACGCGCTACATCCCTGGCTCAGCAGGTGGAACATCGTAGTGAACGCGGAAAAATCTACCCAAACAACATTTGCACTAAGGAGAGGAGACTGCCCACCGGTCACGCTAAACGGAGTCATCATTCCCAACGCACCCGCACCCAAGTACCTAGGACTTACCCTGGACCGCAGGCTCACTTGGCGTCCCCACATCGTCAGCAAACGCATACAGGCCGATGCGCGTCTGAGGCAGATGCATTGGCTTATTGGGAGAGGGTCCAAGCTAAGGCAGAACCACAAAATCCTGGTGTACAAGGCAATTCTCAAGCCCATCTGGACCTACGGGATACAGCTATGGGGCACGGCAAGCCACACGAATCGCCTGCGTATACAGCGGTTCCAGAATAGGTGCTTGAGAATTGCCTGTAATGCGCATCCCTACCACGAGAATGTCGCCATACATAGGGAACTTGGAATCCCACAAGTCGCTGATGAAATCTCCAGGCTCAGCGAGAGATACCTGAAAAGGCTCGAAAACCACCCTAACCACCTCGCCACCAACCTGTTAGACAATAGCCAAACAAGCAGACGTCTCATGAGGAGACACCCTCTCGATCTTCCACAACAATAGACAACACATATAAAACCCGCCACAAATACATGTACAATAGTATCCCTTAAGCTAATGTTCCCCCGCAAAACCATTTAATTATTGTCCACTAGGACAGATTTTAAATAAATAAACGCACGCTAAAGAAAAAAAAAAAAAAAAAAATTTATTATTAATTTATCATATTAAAATCATATGAATTATAGTTTTAACAATATGAGAGTGGCAACACTGCTACCTATAGTAGTTTTTGAACCTCTGTCGTACTTCAGGTATTACTATATACCTTTCACAAAGGTTTCTCTATAATATAAGAATATGGAATATTTCACATTTTCCTTATACATATAATAATATTATTTTCATGTGTTTATTATTTAATTTACTCATATTATTGCCAAAATCATATGAATTAATACGTTTTGAACAATATGAGAGGTCGGCAACCACTGCCTACCTATAGTAGTTTTTGAACCCTCTGTCGTACTTCAGGTAACTTACACTATATACCTTTCACAAAATGGTTTCTCTATAATATAAGAGAATATGGGAATATTTCACATTTTCCTTATACATATAATAATATCATTTTCATGTGTTTATTATTTAATTTACTCATTTATTGCCAAAATCATATGAATTAATACGTTTTGAACAATATGAGAGGTCGGCAACCACTGCCTACCTATAGTAGTTTTTGAACCCTCTGTCGTACTTAGGTAACTTACACTATATACCTTTCACAAAAGGGTTTCTCTATAATATAAGAGAATATGGGAATATTTCACATTTTCCTTATACATATAATAATATTCATTTTCATGTGTTTATTATTTAATTTACTCATATTATTGCCAAAATCATATGAATTAATACGTTTTGAACAATATGAGAGGTGGCAACCACTGCCTACCTATAGTAGTTTTTGAACCCTCTGTCGTACTTCAGGTAACTTACACTATATACCTTTCACAAAAGGTTTCTCTATAATACTAAGAGAATATGGGAATATTTCAGCATTTTCCCTTATACATATAATAATATTCATTTTCATGTGTTTATTATTTAATTTACTCATATTATTGCCAAAATCATATGAATTAATACGTTTTGAACAATATGAGAGGTCGGCAACCACTGCCTACCTATAGTAGTTTTTGAACCCTCTGTCGTACTTCAGGTAACTTACACTATATACCCTTTCACAAAATGGGTTTCTCTATAATACTAAGAGAATATGGGAATATTTCAGCATTTTCCCTTATACATATAATAATATCATTTTCATGTGTTATTATTTAATTTACTCATTTATTGCCAAAATCATATGAATTAATACGTTTTGAACAATATGAGAGGTGGCAACCACTGCCTACCTATAGTAGTTTTTGAACCCTCTGTCGTACTTAGGTAACTTACACTACTATACCTTTCACCAAATGGGTTTCTCTATAATATAAGAGATATGGAATATTTCACATTTTCCTTATACATATAATAATATCATTTTCATGTGTTTATTATTTAATTTACTCATTTATTGCCAAAATCATATGAATTAATACGTTTTGAACAATATGAGAGGTCGGCAACCACTGCCTACCTATAGTAGTTTTTGAACCCTCTGTCGTACTTCAGGTAACTTACACTATATACCCTTTCACTAAAACGGCTTTTCTCTATAATACTAAGAGAATATGGGAATATTTCAGCAATTTTCCCTTATACATATAATAATTATTCATTTTCATGTGTTTATTATTTAATTTACTCATATTATTGCCAAAATCATATGAATTAATACGTTTTGAACAATATGAGAGGTCGGCAACCACTGCCTACCTATAGTAGTTTTTGAACCCTCTGTCGTACTTCAGGTAACTTACACTACTATACCCTTTCACTAAAACGGTTTCTCTATAATACTAAGAGAATATGGGAATATTTCAGCATTTTCCCTTATACATATAATAATATTCATTTTCATGTGTTTATTATTTAATTTACTCATATTATTGCCAAAATCATATGAATTAATACGTTTTGAACAATATGAGAGGTCGGCAACCACTGCCTACCTATAGTAGTTTTTGAACCCTCTGTCGTACTTCAGGTAACTTACACTATTATACCCTTTCACTAAAACGGCTTTCTCTATAATACTAAGAGAATATGGGAATATTTCAGCAATTTTCCCTTATACATATAATAAATACTCATTTTCATGTGTTATTATTTAATTTACTCATTTATTGCCAAAATCATATGAATTAATACGTTTTGAACAATATGAGAGGTCGGCAACCACTGCCTACCTATAGTAGTTTTTGAACCCTCTGTCGTACTTCAGGTAACTTACACTATTATACCCTTTCACTAAAACGGCTTTTCTCTATAATACTAAGAGAATATGGGAATATTTCAGCAATTTTCCCTTATACATATAATAATATTCATTTTCATGTGTTTATTATTTAATTTACTCATATATTGCCAAAATCATATGAATTAATACGTTTTGAACAATATGAGAGGTGGCAACCACTGCCTACCTATAGTAGTTTTTGAACCCTCTGTCGTACTTCAGGTAACTTACACTACTATACCCTTTCACAAAAGGTTTCTCTATAATACTAAGAGAATATGGGAATATTTCAACATTTTCCCTTATACATATAATAATATCATTTTCATGTGTTCATTATTTAATTTACTCATTTATTGCCAAAATCATATGAATTAATACGTTTTGAACAATATGAGAGGTCGGCAACCACTGCCTACCTATAGTAGTTTTTGAACCCTCTGTCGTACTTCAGGTAACTTACACTATTATACCCTTTCACTAAAACGGCTTTCTCTATAATACTAAGAGAATATGGGAATATTTCAGCAATTTTCCCTTATACATATAATAATATTCATTTTCATGTGTTTATTATTTAATTTACTCATATTATTGCCAAAATCATATGAATTAATACGTTTTGAACAATATGAGAGGTCGGCAACCACTGCCTACCTATAGTAGTTTTTGAACCCTCTGTCGTACTTCAGTAACTTACACTATTATACCCTTTCACTAAAACGGCTTTTCTCTATAATACTAAGAGAATATGGGAATATTTCAGCAATTTTCCCTTATACATATAATAATATCATTTTCATGTGTTATTATTTAATTTACTCATTTATTGCCAAAATCATATGAATTAATACGTTTTGAACAATATGAGAGGTCGGCAACCACTGCCTACCTATAGTAGTTTTTGAACCCTCTGTCGTACTTCAGGTAACTTACACTATTATACCCTTTCACCAAAATGGCTTTCTCTATAATACTAAGAGAATATGGGAATATTTCAGCATTTTCCCTTATACATATAATAATATTCATTTTCATGTGTTATTATTTAATTTACTCATATTATTGCCAAAATCATATGAATTAATACGTTTTGAACAATATGAGAGGTCGGCAACCACTGCCTACCTATAGTAGTTTTTGAACCCTCTGTCGTACTTCAGGTAACTTACACTATTATACCCTTTCACTAAAACGGCTTTTCTCTATAATACTAAGAGAATATGGGAATATTTCAGCAATTTTCCCTTATACATATAATAATATTCATTTTCATGTGTTTATTATTTAATTTACTCATATTATTGCCAAAATCATATGAATTAATACGTTTTGAACAATATGAGAGGTCGGCAACCACTGCCTACCTATAGTAGTTTTTGAACCCTCTGTCGTACTTCAGTAACTTACACTACTATACCCTTTCACCAAAATGGGTTTCTCTATAATACTAAGAGAATATGGGAATATTTCAGCATTTTCCCTTATACATATAATAATATTCATTTTCATGTGTTTATTATTTAATTTACTCATATTATTGCCAAAATCATATGAATTAATACGTTTTGAACAATATGAGAGGTCGGCAACCACGCCTACCTATAGTAGTTTTTGAACCCTCTGTCGTACTTCAGGTAACTTACACTATTATACCCTTTCACTAAAACGGCTTTTCTCTATAATACTAAGAGAATATGGGAATATTTCAGCAATTTTCCCTTATACATATAATAATATTCATTTTCATGTGTTATTATTTAATTTACTCATATTATTGCCAAAATCATATGAATTAATACGTTTTGAACAATATGAGAGGTCGGCAACCACTGCCTACCTATAGTAGTTTTTGAACCCTCTGTCGTACTTCAGGTAACTTACACTACTATACCCTTTCACAAAATGGTTTCTCTATAATACTAAGAGAATATGGGAATATTTCAGCATTTTCCCTTATACATATAATAATATTCATTTTCATGTGTTTATTATTTAATTTACTCATATTATTGCCAAAATCATATGAATTAATACGTTTTGAACAATATGAGAGGTCGGCAACCACTGCCTACCTATAGTAGTTTTTGAACCCTCTGTCGTACTTCAGGTAACTTACACTATTATACCCTTTCACTAAAACGGCTTTCTCTATAATACTAAGAGAATATGGGAATATTTCAGCAATTTTCCCTTATACATATAATAATATTCATTTTCATGTGTTTATTATTTAATTTACTCATATATTGCCAAAATCATATGAATTAATACGTTTTGAACAATATGAGAGGTCGGCAACCACTGCCTACCTATAGTAGTTTTTGAACCCTCTGTCGTACTTCAGGTAACTTACACTATATACCCTTTCACTAAAACGGCTTTCTCTATAATACTAAGAGAATATGGAATATTTCAGCATTTTCCCTTATACATATAATAATATTCATTTTCATGTGTTTATTATTTAATTTACTCATATTATTGCCAAAATCATATGAATTAATACGTTTTGAACAATATGAGAGGTCGGCAACCACTGCCTACCTATAGTAGTTTTTGAACCCTCTGTCGTACTTCAGGTAACTTACACTACTATACCCTTTCACCAAAAGGTTTCTCTATAATACTAAGAGAATATGGGAATATTTCAGCATTTTCCCTTATACATATAATAATTATCATTTTCATGTGTTTATTATTTAATTTACTCATATATTGCCAAAATCATATGAATTAATACGTTTTGAACAATATGAGAGGTTGGCAACCACTGCCTACCTATAGTAGTTTTTGAACCCTCTGTCGTACTTCAGGTAACTTACACTATATACCCTTTCACAAAAGGTTTCTCTATAATATAAGAGAATATGGGAATATTTCACATTTTCCTTATACATATAATAATATCATTTTCATGTGTTATTATTTAATTTACTCATTATTGTCAAAATCATATGAATTAATACGTTTTGAACAATATGAGAGGTCGGCAACCACGGCCTACCTATAGTAGTTTTTGAACCCTCTGTCGTACTTATAACTACTATACCTTTCACAAAACGGTTTCTCTATAATATAAGAGAATATGGAATATTTCAACATTTTCCCTTATACATATAATAAATACTCATTTTCATGTGTTCATTATTCAGTCGCGATCGAACACTCGACGAGTGCAGACGTGCCTGCGGATCGACAGCAAATTGTTAGCAAATTGTTAGCAAATTGTTCACAGTTGTAAGTCCCGTTACTTGTGCCCAGCCACTTCGCGTCGCGTGATCTTGTCGCGCGTTTTGATTGGCCCAGCCAACGTACCTAACGGTAGTTCGCACTAACACCATCGCACACCCGAGTGTGCGTGTTATCAGCGCAAAAAACCCAGTGCTCGAAGCAGCGGTATAATTGCAAAGCAGCAGCCACGTGCTGCCTGGCTCACCGGCTTACGGTGCCCAGCTTCCCCCCCCCCCCCCCTCCTCACTCCTTATCAACTTTGGAGAAGATGGACTGGCAGGCCCCCCCGCGCACCCACAAGCTTGGAACAACACCACGCAAAAAGGCTCTGAGAACACGCAAGAGCAGCTCCAGCAGCGAGGGAAGCACCTCGCATACAGAGCCGGGCGAGATAAAGCGAAAACCGGCAAAGAAAGCACAGGGAGAGGAGCTGGAAGATAAGCCAAGCACTAGCGCAGCTCTGCGCAAGAAGCTCGCCAACAACGCCTTCGCTTTACTCTCGACCGAAGAAGACGAGTACGACCAAGAGAGCTCTGATGACGAACCCGGACCTAAAGACGATTCCAAGCCCAAGACCCCCGAGAAACCAAAGCCCACCCCGAAGACCATCAAGCCACCTCCGATTTTTATCCCCGATGTGACCAACATCTCGGCACTCGTCAAGATGATCACGACTCTTGTAGGCCCGAAGAACAATTTTACCTACAAGACCGTGAATGGCAACAACGTACGTGTCATGATGCCGGACAAAGAGTCCTATACAGCTCTGCGTCTCCAACTTGTGGCCCAAAACAAGAGGCATCGGACTTTCCAGCCGAAAGATGAACGTGCATACAAGGTTGTCATCAAAGGACTCCACCACTCCACCGATCGTGAGGAAATCATTGAAGACCTTCGCAGACAAGGGCACGCTGTTAGAGATCTGCACAATCCCATTGGCAGAAGAACTAAAGAACCGCTGGGAATATTCTTCGCCAACCTGGAGCCTTCCAGCAACAACAAAGACGTCTACCAAGTCAAGCGGATCTGCAGGTCGGTAGTAACCATTGAACCGCCGCAGAAGTTCAACGACGTGCCTCAATGCTTCAGGTGCCAAGGATTCGGTCATACACAGCGTTACTGCTTCCTGGAATACCGATGTGTAAAGTGTGGAGGCCCTCACGAATCGAGGGCATGTGAGAAGAGGGAGGACGACAAAGCGTGCTGCTTCCACTGCCAGGCGGACCATCCTGCGTCTTTCAAGGGATGCCCTGCATACAAAAGGGCCAAAGCACTCGCTGCTCCGAAAACAAGGCCCGTCGCTAATGCTAACAAGGCGCCGCCCGTGGCATCACCAAACGTCACCTCTGGCAGGAGCTACCGAGACGCCCTCAACGGAGTGCACGCAGCACCGCAGAATCCCACAACCCCAGTCCAAACCCAAACAGAAACCCCACACTCCGGTCAGATAGAAGCGATGTTCGCTCGCATGGAAGGAATGATGGAAAGGATGATGGAGCGCATGTTCACCCAGATGACACAGCTGGTGGCCACCATTCTCAACAGCAAGTCATGCAACTAAAGCTCCACCTAGTCGTCTGGAATGCGAACGGCCTGCAGAACAGCAAGGCCATAGTCGAGCACCATCTGAAGACCCACCAGATCGATATCCTACTCGTAGCCGAAACCCACTTCTCCCCCAGATCCCACTTTAATATCAGCGGATATGACCTCATCCATGCAGACCATCCTTCTGGCAGAGCACGCGGTGGAGCAGCCATCCTCATCAGGAGCGGTATTCAATACCTAGAGCTGCCCGCGTTTCAGCAAGACTGGGCACAATGTCCTGTCATCAGGATTGTCAGCCCGCAAGGAGATTTAGACATTGGAGCGGTCTACTTTCCCCCCAGATACCGCATAACAGCATCTCACCTCAGTGAGTTCTTCGAGCATTTTGGGCCCCGCTTCATAGCAGCTGGAGATTATAACGCCAAACATTCTTGGTGGGGATCGCGCGCCAACAACCCCAAAGGGAAAACTCTGTTTGGGTACCTGCAACGCCACCGACTGGACTGCCACTCCACTGGCGAGCCCACTCACTGGCCAACGAATCCCCTCAAGACTCCAGACCTACTGGACTTTGCTGTGTCGAAAGGCATAGGGCATGCGAAGATCAGCTGCACAACAAATGCTGATCTCCTGTCAGACCACTGTGCAATAAACGTGCTAATCAACACGCCAGTCCTCAGGAAAACCCCGCTCAGAAGGCTCACTGGAAAATATACCGACGCCGCCAAGTTCGCGTCCTGGATGCTCTCCACCGTCAATCCGAACCCCATCCTCAACACACCCAGGAACATTGATGAAGCTATCGGGAATCTCACCAGGCAGATGCAAAACGCTGCGGAATTCGCAAGCCCACCGCCACCAAAGACTGCGAGAACACCTAGCAGGGACCTCCACCTCTGGTCCCCGGAAATTGCGGCACTCGTGACTGAGAAGAGGCGTCTCAGGAGAGTTTGGTTCTTGACGCGCAATCCAAGAGACAAAACAGCGCTCAATCACGCCACAAAGGAGTTGAAGGACAAGATCTCCAGCCTACGCCAGGACTCCTTCCTCAGATTCCTCGAGGAACTCTCTCCCGGGGACCCAGACCACAATCTGTGGAACGTCACCCGCCACATTAAACGACCAGCCAAAAAGGTTTCCGCAGTGCGCAAAGCAGATGGATCCTGGTGCCTTTCGGATGCTGAAAGAGCAGAAGCTTTCGCCGAACACCTTTACAACGCCTTCTCTCCGTTCGACTGCTGCACTGCCGAAGAACATGCTGAAACAGCCCGGTTTCTCAATAGCCCAAGCTCTCCCGGTCCCCCGTTGGAACCAGTCGACCCTGAGGAAGTTGCGCAGGAGATTGCTCTACTGAAGAACAACAAATCTCCAGGCCTGGATCGTATAGATGCGGCGGCCCTAAAAATGCTCCCATCCCGCTGCACACAAATGCTGGCCAGCATTTACAACAGCTGCTTCCGGCTAGGGTACTTCCCGGAAGAGTGGAAAAGAGCAGAGGTTATTGTCCTCCTCAAGCCTGGTAAGCCTGAAGCCAATCTCGCCTCCTATCGTCCGATTAGTTTGCTGGCAATCCTCTCCAAAATACTCGAAAGAGTATTTTTGCGCAGAGTATTGCCAGTACTGGATGAGGCTGGTTTGATCCCCGATCACCAGTTTGGCTTCAGGCGCTCCCACGGAACACCAGAGCAATGCCACCGGCTAGTCGAACGGATCCTCGAGGCATTCGAGCAAAAGAAATACTGCTGCGCTGTAATGCTCGACGTGAAGCAGGCATTCGACAGAGTTTGGCATCCTGGACTCCTCCATAAACTCAAATCCTACCTCCCAAGCCCCCATTTTACCCTCCTCAAATCCTACACTGAGGGAAGAGCATTCCAAGTCAGATGCGGAAGTGCAATAAGCCTACCCAGACTGATCAGAGCTGGAGTTCCGCAAGGCAGTGTGCTCGGACCAATACTGTACACCCTTTACACCGCAGACCTTCCCATAATCCCCTCCAGGAACCTAACTATAGCGACTTATGCAGATGACACGGCTTTCCTCGCCTCCTCATCCGACCCACGAGAAGCCTCCGAAACAATCCAAAGGCAAATGGACGCGCTACATCCCTGGCTCAGCAGGTGGAACATCGTAGTGAACGCGGAAAAATCTACCCAAACAACATTTGCACTAAGGAGAGGAGACTGCCCACCGGTCACGCTAAACGGAGTCATCATTCCCAACGCACCCGCACCCAAGTACCTAGGACTTACCCTGGACCGCAGGCTCACTTGGCGTCCCCACATCGTCAGCAAACGCATACAGGCCGATGCGCGTCTGAGGCAGATGCATTGGCTTATTGGGAGAGGGTCCAAGCTAAGGCAGAACCACAAAATCCTGGTGTACAAGGCAATTCTCAAGCCCATCTGGACCTACGGGATACAGCTATGGGGCACGGCAAGCCACACGAATCGCCTGCGTATACAGCGGTTCCAGAATAGGTGCTTGAGAATTGCCTGTAATGCGCATCCCTACCACGAGAATGTCGCCATACATAGGGAACTTGGAATCCCACAAGTCGCTGATGAAATCTCCAGGCTCAGCGAGAGATACCTGAAAAGGCTCGAAAACCACCCTAACCACCTCGCCACCAACCTGTTAGACAATAGCCAAACAAGCAGACGTCTCATGAGGAGACACCCTCTCGATCTTCCACAACAATAGACAACACATATAAAACCCGCCACAAATACATGTACAATAGTATCCCTTAAGCTAATGTTCCCCCGCAAAACCATTTAATTATTGTCCACTAGGACAGATTTTAAATAAATAAACGCACGCTAAAAAAAAAAAAAAAAAAAAAAAAAAAAAAAAAAAAAAAAAAAAAAAAAAAAAAAAAAAAAAAAAAAAAAAAAAAAAAAAAAAAAAAAAAAAAAAAAAAAATATGTGTTCATTATTTAATTTACTCATTATTGCCAAAATCATATGAATTAATACGTTTTGAACAATATGAGAGGTGGCAACCACTGCCTACCTATAGTAGTTTTTGAACCCTCTGTCGTACTTCAGGTAACTTACACTACTATACCCTTTCACCAAAATGGGTTTCTCTATAATACTAAGAGAATATGGGAATATTTCAGCAATTTTCCCTTATACATATAATAATTATTCATTTTCATGTGTTTATTATTTAATTTACTCATATTATTGCCAAATCATATGAATTAATACGTTTTGAACAATATGAGAGGTGGCAACCACTGCCTACCTATAGTAGTTTTTGAACCTCTGTCGTACTTCAGTAACTTACACTACTATACCTTTCACAAAATTTTCTCTATAATACTAAGAATATGGAATATTTACATTTTCCTTATACATATAATAATATTATTTCATTATTTATATTATTTGACTCATAATATTGCAAAATCATATGAATTAATAGTTTGAACAATATGAGAGGTTGGCAACCACTGCCTACCTATAAGTTTTTGAACCCTCTGTCGTACTTAGTAACTTACCTACTATACCCTTTCATAAAATGGGTTTCTCTATAATAGTAAGAGAATATGGGAATATTTCAACATTTTCCCTTATACATATAATAATATTCATTTTCATGTGTTATTATTTAATTTACTCATATTATTGCCAAATCATATGAATTAATACGTTTGAACAATATGAGAGGTCGGCAACCACTGCCTACCTATAGTAGTTTTTGAACCCTCTGTCGTACTTCAGGTAACTTACACTATATACCTTTCACAAAACGGTTTCTCTATAATACTAAGAGAATATGGGAATATTTCAGCAATTTTCCCTTATACATATAATAATTATTCATTTTCATGTGTTTATTATTTAATTTACTCATATATTGCCAAAATCATATGAATTAATACGTTTTGAACAATATGAGAGGTGGCAACCACTGCCTACCTATATAGTTTTTGAACCCTCTGTCGTACTTAAGTAACTTACCTATATACCCTTTCATCAAAATGGGTTTCTCTATAATAGTAAGAGAATATGGAATATTTCACATTTTCCTTATACATATAATAAATACTCATTTTCATGTGTTCATTATTTAATTTACTCATGTTATTGCCAAAATCATATGAATTAATACGTTTTAACAATATGAGAGGTCGGCAACCACTGCCTACCTATAGTAGTTTTTGAACCCTCTGTCGTACTTCAGGTAACTTACACTACTATACCCTTTCACAAAATGGTTTCTCTATAATACTAAGAGAATATGGGAATATTTCAGCATTTTCCCTTATACATATAATAATTATTCATTTTCATGTGTTTATTATTTAATTTACTCATAATATTGCCAAAATCATATGAATAATACGTTTTGAACAATATGAGAGGTGGCAACCACTGCCTACCTATATAGTTTTTAACCCTCTGTCGTACTTAGTAACTTACCTACTATACCCTTTCACAAAATGGGTTTCTCTATAATATAAGAGAATATGGAATATTTCAACATTTTCCCTTATACATATAATAATACTCATTTTCATGTGTTTATTATTTAATTTACTCATATTATTGCCAAAATCATATGAATTAATACGTTTTGAACAATATGAGAGGTCGGCAACCACTGCCTACCTATAGTAGTTTTTGAACCCTCTGTCGTACTTCAGTAACTTACACTATATACCTTTCACAAAAGGGTTTCTCTATAATACTAAGAAATATGGAATATTTCAGCATTTTCCCTTATACATATAATATATTATTTCATTTTCATATTTAATTCAGTCGCGATCGAACACTCGACGAGTGCAGACGTGCCTGCGGATCGACAGCAAATTGTTAGCAAATTGTTAGCAAATTGTTCACAGTTGTAAGTCCCGTTACTTGTGCCCAGCCACTTCGCGTCGCGTGATCTTGTCGCGCGTTTTGATTGGCCCAGCCAACGTACCTAACGGTAGTTCGCACTAACACCATCGCACACCCGAGTGTGCGTGTTATCAGCGCAAAAAACCCAGTGCTCGAAGCAGCGGTATAATTGCAAAGCAGCAGCCACGTGCTGCCTGGCTCACCGGCTTACGGTGCCCAGCTTCCCCCCCCCCCCCCCTCCTCACTCCTTATCAACTTTGGAGAAGATGGACTGGCAGGCCCCCCGCGCACCCACAAGCTTGGAACAACACCACGCAAAAAGGCTCTGAGAACACGCAAGAGCAGCTCCAGCAGCGAGGGAAGCACCTCGCATACAGAGCCGGGCGAGATAAAGCGAAAACCGGCAAAGAAAGCACAGGGAGAGGAGCTGGAAGATAAGCCAAGCACTAGCGCAGCTCTGCGCAAGAAGCTCGCCAACAACGCCTTCGCTTTACTCTCGACCGAAGAAGACGAGTACGACCAAGAGAGCTCTGATGACGAACCCGGACCTAAAGACGATTCCAAGCCCAAGACCCCCGAGAAACCAAAGCCCACCCCGAAGACCATCAAGCCACCTCCGATTTTTATCCCCGATGTGACCAACATCTCGGCACTCGTCAAGATGATCACGACTCTTGTAGGCCCGAAGAACAATTTTACCTACAAGACCGTGAATGGCAACAACGTACGTGTCATGATGCCGGACAAAGAGTCCTATACAGCTCTGCGTCTCCAACTTGTGGCCCAAAACAAGAGGCATCGGACTTTCCAGCCGAAAGATGAACGTGCATACAAGGTTGTCATCAAAGGACTCCACCACTCCACCGATCGTGAGGAAATCATTGAAGACCTTCGCAGACAAGGGCACGCTGTTAGAGATCTGCACAATCCCATTGGCAGAAGAACTAAAGAACCGCTGGGAATATTCTTCGCCAACCTGGAGCCTTCCAGCAACAACAAAGACGTCTACCAAGTCAAGCGGATCTGCAGGTCGGTAGTAACCATTGAACCGCCGCAGAAGTTCAACGACGTGCCTCAATGCTTCAGGTGCCAAGGATTCGGTCATACACAGCGTTACTGCTTCCTGGAATACCGATGTGTAAAGTGTGGAGGCCCTCACGAATCGAGGGCATGTGAGAAGAGGGAGGACGACAAAGCGTGCTGCTTCCACTGCCAGGCGGACCATCCTGCGTCTTTCAAGGGATGCCCTGCATACAAAAGGGCCAAAGCACTCGCTGCTCCGAAAACAAGGCCCGTCGCTAATGCTAACAAGGCGCCGCCCGTGGCATCACCAAACGTCACCTCTGGCAGGAGCTACCGAGACGCCCTCAACGGAGTGCACGCAGCACCGCAGAATCCCACAACCCCAGTCCAAACCCAAACAGAAACCCCACACTCCGGTCAGATAGAAGCGATGTTCGCTCGCATGGAAGGAATGATGGAAAGGATGATGGAGCGCATGTTCACCCAGATGACACAGCTGGTGGCCACCATTCTCAACAGCAAGTCATGCAACTAAAGCTCCACCTAGTCGTCTGGAATGCGAACGGCCTGCAGAACAGCAAGGCCATAGTCGAGCACCATCTGAAGACCCACCAGATCGATATCCTACTCGTAGCCGAAACCCACTTCTCCCCCAGATCCCACTTTAATATCAGCGGATATGACCTCATCCATGCAGACCATCCTTCTGGCAGAGCACGCGGTGGAGCAGCCATCCTCATCAGGAGCGGTATTCAATACCTAGAGCTGCCCGCGTTTCAGCAAGACTGGGCACAATGTCCTGTCATCAGGATTGTCAGCCCGCAAGGAGATTTAGACATTGGAGCGGTCTACTTTCCCCCAGATACCGCATAACAGCATCTCACCTCAGTGAGTTCTTCGAGCATTTTGGCCCCGCTTCATAGCAGCTGGAGATTATAACG
The DNA here is from genome assembly GCF_004382195.2 of Drosophila sechellia. NCBI lineage: Eukaryota > Metazoa > Arthropoda > Insecta > Diptera > Drosophilidae > Drosophila > Drosophila sechellia. The sequence continues at coordinate 42,791 of NW_022611269.1, forward strand.
CCAAACATTCTTGGTGGGGATCGCGCGCCAACAACCCCAAAGGGAAAACTCTGTTTGGGTACCTGCAACGCCACCGACTGGACTGCCACTCCACTGGCGAGCCCACTCACTGGCCAACGAATCCCCTCAAGACTCCAGACCTACTGGACTTTGCTGTGTCGAAAGCATAGGGCATGCGAAGATCAGCTGCACAACAAATGCTGATCTCCTGTCAGACCACTGTGCAATAAACGTGCTAATCAACACGCCAGTCCTCAGGAAAACCCCGCTCAGAAGGCTCACTGGAAAATATACCGACGCCGCCAAGTTCGCGTCCTGGATGCTCTCCACCGTCAATCCGAACCCCATCCTCAACACACCCAGGAACATTGATGAAGCTATCGGAATCTCACCAGGCAGATGCAAAACGCTGCGGAATTCGCAAGCCCACCGCCACCAAAGACTGCGAGAACACCTAGCAGGGACCTCCACCTCTGGTCCCCGGAAATTGCGGCACTCGTGACTGAGAAGAGGCGTCTCAGGAGAGTTTGGTTCTTGACGCGCAATCCAAGAGACAAAACAGCGCTCAATCACGCCACAAAGGAGTTGAAGGACAAGATCTCCAGCCTACGCCAGGACTCCTTCCTCAGATTCCTCGAGGAACTCTCTCCCGGGGACCCAGACCACAATCTGTGGAACGTCACCCGCCACATTAAACGACCAGCCAAAAGGTTTCCGCAGTGCGCAAAGCAGATGGATCCTGGTGCCTTTCGGATGCTGAAAGAGCAGAAGCTTTCGCCAACACCTTTACAACGCCTTCTCTCCGTTCGACTGCTGCACTGCCGAAGAACATGCTGAAACAGCCCGGTTTCTCAATAGCCCAAGCTCTCCCGGTCCCCCGTTGAACCAGTCGACCCTGAGGAAGTTGCGCAGGAGATTGCTCTACTGAAGAACAACAAATCTCCAGGCCTGGATCGTATAGATGCGGCGGCCCTAAAAATGCTCCCATCCCGCTGCACACAAATGCTGGCCAGCATTTACAACAGCTGCTTCCGGCTAGGGTACTTCCCGGAGAGTGGAAAAGAGCAGAGGTTATTGTCCTCCTCAAGCCTGGTAAGCCTGAAGCCAATCTGCCTCCTATCGTCCGATTAGTTTGCTGGCAATCCTCTCCAAAATACTCGAAAGAGTATTTTTGCGCAGAGTATTGCCAGTACTGGATGAGGCTGGTTTGATCCCCGATACCAGTTTGGCTTCAGGCGCTCCCACGGAACACCAGAGCAATGCCACCGGCTAGTCGAACGGATCCTCGAGGCATTCGAGCAAAAGAAATACTGCTGCGCTGTAATGCTCGACGTGAAGCAGGCATTCGACAGAGTTTTGGCATCCTGGATCCTCCATAAACTCAAATCCTACCTCCCAAGCCCCATTTTACCCCCTCAAATCCTCACTGAGGGAAGAGCATTCCAAGTCAGATGCGGAAGTGCAATAAGCCTACCCAGATGATCAGAGCTGGAGTTCCGCAAGCAGTGTGCTCGGACAATACTGTACACCCTTTACACCGCAGACTTCCCATAATCCCTCCAGGAACCTAACTATAGCGACTTATGCAGATGACACGGCTTTCCTCGCCTCCTCATCCGACCCACGAGAAGCCTCCGAAACAATCCAAAGGCAAATGGACGCGCTACATCCCTGGTCAGCAGGTGGAACATCGTAGTGAACGCGGAAAAATCTACCCAAACAACATTTGCACTAAGGAGAGGAGACTGCCACGGTCACGCTAAACGGAGTCATCATTCCCAACGCACCCGCACCCAAGTACCTAGGACTTACCCTGGACCGCAGGCTCACTTGGCGTCCCCACATCGTCAGCAAACGCATACAGGCCGATGCGCGTCTGAGGCAGATGCATTGGCTTATTGGGAGAGGGTCCAAGCTAAGGCAGAACCACAAAATCCTGGTGTACAAGGCAATTCTCAAGCCCATCTGGACCTACGGGATACAGCTATGGGGCACGGCAAGCCACACGAATCGCCTGCGTATACAGCGGTTCCAGAATAGGTGCTTGAGAATTGCCTGTAATGCGCATCCCTACCACGAGAATGTCGCCATACATAGGGAACTTGGAATCCCACAAGTCGCTGATGAAATCTCCAGGCTCAGCGAGAGATACCTGAAAAGGCTCGAAAACCACCCTAACCACCTCGCCACCAACCTGTTAGACAATAGCCAAACAAGCAGACGTCTCATGAGGAGACACCCTCTCGATCTTCCACAACAATAGACAACACATATAAAACCCGCCACAAATACATGTACAATAGTATCCCTTAAGCTAATGTTCCCCCGCAAAACCATTTAATTATTGTCCACTGGACAGATTTTAAATAAATAAACGCACGCTAAAGAAAAAAAAAAAAATG
>NW_022611270.1:0-9306 GCF_004382195.2 Drosophila sechellia
CAAAATCATATGAATTAATACGTTTTGAACAATATGAGAGTCGGCAACCACGGCCTACCTATAGTAGTTTTTGAACCCTCTGTCGTACTTCAGGTAACTTACACTATTATACCCTTTCACAAAAGGCGTTTCTCTATAATACTAAGAGAATATGGAATATTTCAGCATTTTCCCTTATACATATATATAATACTCATTTTCATGTGTTCATTATTAATTTACTCATGTTATTGCCAAAATCATATGAATTAATACGTTTTGAACAATATGAGAGGTCGGCAACACGCCTACCTATAGTAGTTTTTGAACCCTCTGTCGTACTTCAGGTAACTTACACTACTATTACCCTTTCACAAACGGGTTTCTCTAAAATAAAGAGAATATGGGAATATTTCAACATTTTCCCTACATATAATAATATCATTTTCATGTGTTATTATTTAATTTACTCATATAATTGCCAAAATCATATGAATTAATACGTTTTGAACAATATGAGAGGATGGCAACCACTGCCTACCTATAGAATTTTTGAACCCTCTGTCGTACTTCAGGTAACTTACACTACTATACCTTTCACCAAAATGGTTTCTCTATAAATAAGAGAATATGGGAATATTTCAACATTTTCCTTATACATATAATTAAAACTTCATTTTCATGTGTTTATTATTTAATTTACTCATATTATTGCCAAAATCATATGAATTAATACGTTTTGAACAATATGAGAGGTCGGCAACACCGCCTACCTATAGTAGTTTTTGAACCCTCTGTCGTACTTCAGGTAACTTACACTATTATACCCTTTCACAAAAGGGTTTCCTATAATAGTAAGAGAATATGGGAATATTTCAACATTTTCCCTTATACATATAATAAATACTTATTTTCACGTGTTCATTATTTAATTTACTCATGTTATTGCCAAAATCATATGAATTAATACGTTTTGAACAATATGAGAGGTCGGCAACCACTGCCTTCCTTTAGTAGTTTTTGAACCCTCTGTCGTACTTCAGGTAACTTACACTATTATACCCTTTCACTAAAACGGCTTTCTCTATAATACTAAGAGAATATGGGAATATTTCAGCAATTTTCCCTTATACATATAATAATTATTCATTTTCATTTTTCATTATTCATTAATTTACTCATATAATTGCCAAAATCATATGAATTAATACGTTTTGAACAATATGAGAGGTTGGCAACCACGGCCTACCTATAGTAGTTTTTGAACCCTCTGTCGTACTTCAGGTAACTTACACTACTATACCTTCACCAAAATGGGGTTTCTCTATAATAGTAAGAGAATATGGGAATATTTCAACAATTTTTCCTTATACATATAATAATATGTATTATTCATGTGTTTATTATTTAATTTACTCATTTATATTGCCAAAATCATATGAATTAATACGTTTTGAACAATATGAGAGGATGGCAACCACTGCCTACCTATAGAATTTTTGAACCCTCTGTCGTACTTCAGGTAACTTACACTATTATACCCTTTCACTAAAACGGCTTTTCTCTATAATACTAAGAGAATATGGGAATATTTCAGAAATTTTCCCTTATACATATAATAATATATCATTTTCATGTGTCATTATTTAATTTACTCATTTATTGCCAAAATCATATGAATTAATAGTTTTGAACAATATGAGAGTCGGCAACCACTGCCTACCTATAAGTTTTTGAACCCTCTGTCGTACTTACCACTTTATACCCTTTCACTAAAACGGCTTTCTCTATAATACTAAGGAATATGGAATATTTCAGCAATTTTCCCTTATACATATAATAAATACTCATTTTCATGTGTTCATTATTTTAATTTACTCATTTATTGCCAAATCATATGAATTAATACGTTTAAACAATATGAGAGGTCGGCAACCACGGCCTACCTATAGTAGTTTTGAACCCTCTGTCGTACTTCAGGTAACTTACACTAATACCCTTCACCAAAGTTCTCTATAATACTAAGAGATATGGATTTTCCATCTTACTATATATACTAAGAATAATATAATATTTCACATATTTCCTTATACATATAATAATACTATTTTCATGTTTATTATAATTTACTCATATTATGCCAAATCATATGAATTAATACGTTTAAACAATATGAGAGTCGGCAACCACTGCCTACCTATAGTAGTTTTTGAACCTCTGTCGTACTTCAGGTACCTTACACTATTATACCCTTTCACTAAAACGGCTTTTCTCTATAATACTAAGAGAATATGGAATATTTCAGCAATTTTCCCTTATACATATAATAATATTCATTTTCATGTGTTTATATTTAATTTACTCATATTATTGCCAAAATCATATGAATTAATACTTTTGAACAATATGAGAGGTGGCAACCACTGCCTACCTATAATAGTTTTTGAACCTCTGTCGTACTTCAGGTAACTTACACTATTATACCCTTTCACTAAAAGGCTTTTCTCTATAATATAAGAGAATATGGGAATATTTCAGCAATTTTCCCTTATACATATAAAAATACTCATTTTCATGTGTTATTATTTAATTTACTCATTATTGCCAAAATCAAATGAATTAATACGTTTTGAACAATATGAGAGGCGGCAACCACGCCTACCTATAGTAGTTTTTGAACCCTCTGTCGTACTTTACACTATTATACCCTTCACTAAAACGCTTTCTCTATAATACTAAGAGAATATGGGAATATTTCAGCAATTTTCCCTTATACATATAATAATTATTATTTTCAGTGTTTTTATTTAATTTACTCATATTTATTGCCAAAAATCATATGAATTAATACGTTTGAAACAATATGAGAGGCTGGCAACCACGCCTACCTATAGTAGTTTTTGAACCCTCTGTCGTACTTAAGGTTACTTACACTATTATACCCTTCACTAAAAGGCTTTCTCTATAATACTAAGAGAATATGGGAATATTTCAGCAATTTTCCCTTAATAATATATTATTTTCATGTGTTCATTATTTAATTACTCATGTTATTGCCAAAATCATATGAATTAATAGTTTTGAACAATATGAGAGGTCGGCAACCACGCCTACCTTATAGTATTTTTGAAACCCTCTGTCGTATTCAGGTAACTTACACTATTATACCTTTCACCAAAATGGGTTTTCTCTATAATATAAGAGAATATGGAATATTTCACAATTTTTCCTTTATACACATAATAATTATCAATTTTCATGTGTTTATATTTAATATTACTCATATTATTGCCAAAATCATATGAATTAATACGTTTTGAACAATATGAGAGGTCGGCAACCACGGCCTACCTATAGTAGTTTTTGAACCCTCTGTCGTACTTCAGGTAACTACACTACTATACCCTTTCACTAAAATGGTTTTCTCTATAATACTAAGAGAATATGGGAATATTTCAGCAATTTTCCCTTATACATATAATAATTATTCATTTTCATGTGTTTATTATTTAATTTACTCATATTATTGCCAAAATCATATGAATACATACGTTTTGAACAATATGAGAGGCTGGCAACCACTGCCTACCTATAGTAGTTTTTGAACCCTCTGTCGTACTTCAGGTAACTTACACTACTATCCTTTACTAAACGGCTTTTCTCTATAATACTAAGAGAATATGGGAATATTTCAACATTTTTCCCTTATACATATAATAATTATTCATTTTCATGTGTTTATTATTTAATTTACTCATATTATTGCCAAAATCATATGAATTAATACGTTTTGAACAATATGAGAGGTTGGCAACCACTGCCTACCTATAGTAGTTTTTGAACCCTCTGTCGTACTTCAGGTAACTTACACTATTATACCCTTTCAGTAAAACGGCTTTTCTCTACAATACTAAGAGAATATGGGAATATTTCAGCAATTTTCCCTTATACATATAATACATATTCATTTTCACGTGTTTATTATTTAATTTACTCATATTGCCAAAATCATATGAATTAATACGTTTTGAACAATATGAGAGGTCGGCCACCACGGCCTACCTATAGTAGTTTTTGAACCCTCTGTCGTACTTCAGGTAACTTACACTACTATACCCTTTCACTAAAACGGGGTTTCTCTATAATACTAAGAGAGTATGGGAATATTTCAGCATTTTTCCCTTATACATAATAAAATATTATATTTTCATTTCATTATATTTACATTATACTATATAATACTATTTCATATTAATTTACTCATTTTGAAATATATAATACGTTTTGAACAATATGAGAGTCGGCAACCACTGCCTACCTATAGTAGTTTTTGAACCCTCTGTCGTACTTCAGGCAACTTACACTATTATACCCTTTCACTAAAACCGCTTTTTCTCTATAATACTAAGAGAATATGGGAATATTTCAGCAATTTTTCCTATTACATATATAATTATTAATTTTCATGTGTTTATTATTAAATTTACTCATATTATTGCCAAAATCATATGAATTAATACGTTTTGAACAATATGAGAGGTGGCAACCACTGCCTACCTATATAGTTTTTGAACCCTCTGTCGTACTTCAGGTAACTTACACTATTATACCCTTTCACTAAAACGGCTTTTCTCTATAATACTAAGAGAATATGGGAATATTTCAGCAATTTTTCCCTTATACATATAATAATTATTCATTTTCATGTGTTTATCAGTCGCGATCGAACACTCGACGAGTGCAGACGTGCCTGCGGATCGACAGCAAATTGTTAGAATTGTTAGCAATTGTTCACAGTTGTAAGTCCGTTACTTGTGCCCAGCCACTTCGCGTCGCGTGATCTTGTCGCGCGTTTTGATTGGCCCAGCCAACGTACCTAACGGTAGTTCGCACTAACACCATCGCACACCGAGTGTGCGTGTTATCAGCGCAAAAACCCAGTGCTCGAGCAGCGGTATAATTGCAGAAGCAGCAGCCCGTGCTGCCTGGCTACGCTTACGGTGCCCAGCTTCCCCCCCCCCCCTCCTCACTCCTTATAACTTTTGGAGGAAGATGGACTGGAGGCCCCGCCACCCACAAGCTTGGAACAACACCACGCAAAAGGCTCTGAGACACGCAGAGCAGCTCCAGCAGCGAGGGAAGCACCTCGCATACAGAGCGGGCGAGATAAGCGAAAACGGCAAGAAAGCACAGGGAGAGGAGCTGGAGATAAGCAAGCCTAGCGAGCTCTGCGCAGAAGCTCGCCAACAACGCCTTCGCTTTACTCTCGACCGAAGAAGACGAGTAGACCAAGAGAGCTCTGATGAGAACCGGACCTAAGACGATTCCAAGCCCAAGACCCGAACCAAAGCCACCCCGAAGACCATCAAGCACCTCCGATTTTTATCCCCGATGTGACCAACATCTCGGCACTCGTCAAGATGATACGACTCTTGTAGGCCCGAAGAACAATTTTACCTACAAGACGTGAATGGCAAACAACGTACGTGTCATGATGCCGGACAAAGAGTCTATACAGCTCTGCGTCTCCAACTTGTGGCCCAAAACAAGAGGCCATCGGACTTTCCAGCCGAAAGATGAACGTGCATACAAGGTTGTCATCAAAGGACTCCACACTCCACCGATCGTGAGGAAATCATTGAAGACCTTCGCAGACAAGGGCACGCTGTTAGAGATCTGCACAATCCCATTGGCAGAAGAACTAAAGAACCGCTGGGAATATTCTTCGCCAACCTGGAGCCTTCCAGCAACAACAAAGACGTCTACCAAGTCAAGGGGGATCTGCGGGTGGGTAGTAACCATTGAACCGCCGCAGAAGTTCAACGACGTGCCTCAATGCTTCAGGTGCCAAGGATTCGGTCATACACAGCGTTACTGCTTCCTGGAATACCGATGTTAAAGTGTGGAGGCCTCACGAATCGAGGGCATGTGAGAAGAGGGAGGACGACAAAGCGTGCTGCTTCCACTGCCAGGCGACCATCCTGCGTCTTTCAAGGGATGCCCTGCATACAAAAGGGCCAAAAGCACTCGCTGCTCCGAAAACAAGGCCCGTCGCTAATGCTAACAAGGCGCCGCCCGTGGCATCACCAAACGTCACCTCTGGCAGGAGCTACCGAGACGCCCTCAACGGAGTGCACGCAGCACCGCAGAATCCCACAACCCCAGTCCAAACCCAAACAGAAACCCCACACTCCGGTCAGATAGAAGCGATGTTCGCTCGCATGGAAGGAATGATGGAAAGGATGATGGAGCGCATGTTCACCCAGATGACACAGCTGGTGGCCACCATTCTCAACAGCAAGTCATGCAACTAAAGCTCCACCTAGTCGTCTGGAATGCGAACGGCCTGCAGAACAGCAAGGCCATAGTCGAGCACCATCTGAAGACCCACCAGATCGATATCCTACTCGTAGCCCGAACCACTTCTCCCCAGATCCCACTTTAATATCAGCGGGATATGACCTCATCCATGCAGACCATCCTTCTGGAGAGCACGCGGTGGAGCAGCCATCCTCATCAGGAGCGGTATTCAATACCTAGAGCTGCCCGCGTTTCAGCAAGACTGGGCACAATGTCCTGTCATCAGGATTGTCAGCCCGCAAGGAGATTTAGACATTGGAGCGGTCTACTTTCCCCCCAGATACCGCATAACAGCATCTCACCTCAGTGAGTTCTTCGAGCATTTTGGGCCCCGCTTCATAGCAGCTGGAGATTATAACGCCAAACATTCTTGGTGGGGATCGCGGCCGCCACAACCCCAAAGGGAAAACTCTGTTTGGGTACCTGCAACGCACCGACTGGACTGCCACTCCACTGGCGAGCCACTCACTGGCCAACGAATCCCCTCAAGACTCCAGACCTACTGGACTTTGCTGGTCGAAAGGCATAGGGCATGCGAAGATCAGCTGCACAACAAATGCTGATCTCCTGTCAGACCACTGTGCAATAAACGTGCTAATCAACACGCCAGTCCTCAGGAAAACCCCGCTCAGAAGCTCACTGGAAAATATACCGACGCCGCCAAGTTCGCGTCCTGGATGCTCTCCACCGTCAATCCGAACCCCATCCTCAACACACCCAGGAACATTGATGAAGCTATCGGGAATCTCACCAGGCAGATGCAAAACGCTGCGGAATTCGCAAGCCCACCGCCACCAAAGACTGCGAGAACACCTAGCAGGGACCTCCACCTCTGGTCCCCGGAAATTGCGGCACTCGTGACTGAGAAGAGGCGTCTCAGGAGAGTTTGGTTCTTGACGCGCAATCCAAGAGACAAACAGCGCTCAATCACGCCACAAAGGAGTTGAAGGACAAGATCTCAGCCTACGCCAGGACTCCTTCCTCAGATTCCTCGAAGGAACTCTCTCCCGGGGACCCAGACCACAATCTGTGGAACGTCACCCCCACATTAAACGACCAGCCAAAAAGGTTTCCGCAGTGCGCAAAGCAGATGGATCCTGGTGCCTTTCGGATGCTGAAGAGCAGAAGCTTTCGCCGAACACCTTTACAACGCCTTCTCTCCGTTCGACTGCTGCACTGCCGAAGAACATGCTGAAACAGCCCGGTTTCTCAATAGCCCAAGCTCTCCCGCGTCCCCCGTTGGAACCAGTCGACCCTGAGGAAGTTGCGCAGGAGATTGCTCTACTGAAGAACAACAAATCTCCAGGCCTGGATCGTATAGATGCGGCGGCCCTAAAAATGCTCCCATCCCGCTGCACACAAATGCTGGCCAGCATTTACAACAGCTGCTTCCGGCTAGGGTACTTCCCGGAAGAGTGGAAAAGAGCAGAGGTTATTGTCCTCCTCAAGCCTGGTAAGCCTGAAGCCAATCTCGCCTCCTATCGTCCGATTAGTTTGCTGGCAATCCTCTCCAAAATACTCGAAAGAGTATTTTTGCGCAGAGTATTGCCAGTACTGGATGAGGCTGGTTTGATCCCCGATCACCAGTTTGGCTTCAGGCGCTCCCACGGAACACCAGAGCAATGCCACCGGCTAGTCGAACGGATCCTCGAGGCATTCGAGCAAAAGAAATACTGCTGCGCTGTAATGCTCGACGTGAAGCAGGCATTCGACAGAGTTTGGCATCCTGGACTCCTCCATAAACTCAAATCCTACCTCCCAAGCCCCCATTTTACCCTCCTCAAATCCTACACTGGGGAAGAGCATTCCAAGTCAGATGCGGAAGTGCAATAAGCCTACCCAGACTGATCAGAGCTGGAGTTCCGCAAGGCAGTGTGCTCGGACCAATACTGTACACCCTTTACACCGCAGACCTTCCCATAATCCCCTCCAGGAACCTAACTATAGCGACTTATGCAGATGACACGGCTTTCCTCGCCTCCTCATCCGACCCACGAGAAGCCTCCGAAACAATCCAAAGGCAAATGGACGCGCTACATCCCTGGCTCAGCAGGTGGAACATCGTAGTGAACGCGGAAAAATCTACCCAAACAACATTTGCACTAAGGAGAGGAGACTGCCCACCGGTCACGCTAAACGGAGTCATCATTCCCAACGCACCCGCACCCAAGTACCTAGGACTTACCCTGGACCGCAGGCTCACTTGGCGTCCCCACATCGTCAGCAAACGCATACAGGCCGATGCGCGTCTGAGGCAGATGCATTGGCTTATTGGGAGAGGGTCCAAGCTAAGGCAGAACCACAAAATCCTGGTGTACAAGGCAATTCTCAAGCCCATCTGGACCTACGGGATACAGCTATGGGGCACGGCAAGCCACACGAATCGCCTGCGTATACAGCGGTTCCAGAATAGGTGCTTGAGAATTGCCTGTAATGCGCATCCCTACCACGAGAATGTCGCCATACATAGGGAACTTGGAATCCCACAAGTCGCTGATGAAATCTCCAGGCTCAGCGAGAGATACCTGAAAAGGCTCGAAAACCACCCTAACCACCTCGCCACCAACCTGTTAGACAATAGCCAAACAAGCAGACGTCTCATGAGGAGACACCCTCTCGATCTTCCACAACAATAGACAACACATATAAAACCCGCCACAAATACATGTACAATAGTATCCCTTAAGCTAATGTTCCCCCGCAAAACCATTTAATTATTGTCCACTAGGACAGATTTTAAATAAATAAACGCACGCTAAAGAAAAAAAAAAAAAAAAAAAATTTTCATTATTTAATTTACTCATGTTATTGCCAAAATTATATTGAATAATACGTTTAACAATATGAGAGGTCGGCAACCACTGCCTACCTATAGTATTTTTTGAACCCTCTGTCGTACTTCAGGTACACTATTATACCCTTTCACTAAAACGGCTTTTCTCTATAATACTAAGAGAATATGGGAAT
>NW_022611271.1:0-26677 GCF_004382195.2 Drosophila sechellia
GAAAGGCAGCCAGAAGGCTGGCAAGGCTCAGAAGAACATCACCAAGAACGACAAGAAAAAGAAACGCAAGAGAAGGAGAGCTATGCCATCTACATTTACAAGGTTCTCAAGCAGGTCCATCCTGACACAGGAATTTCGTCGAAGGCGATGAGCATAATGAACAGCTTTGTAAATGATATTTTCGAGCGAATTGCTGCCGAAGCGTCTCGTCTAGCTCACTACAACAAGCGCTCGACCATCACCAGTCGGGAAATCCAAACGGCTTTCCCTGCTTCTGCCTGGAGAGTTGGCCAAGCATGCTGTCAGTGAGGGAACCAAGGCTGTTACCAAGTACACCAGCTCCAAATAATTGGCTCCTGCGATGCGGACAACAATCCAAAACGGCCCTTTTCAGGGCCACAATGGTTATACCAAAGAAATGCATTTTTCAATATACCAATCACCAATCATCGAAATAATTTACCAATAAACGTATCTACCCGCAATATGAGTGATACTGTTCAAATAAATATCGGAAACGAAAACTGAATGCGGCCAATATGCAATGTAATTCAATAACGCAACGCAAGACATGAAGCGTTTTATTGTTGCTGCGAACGTCAGCTAATAAATAAGTAGAACATTTTATACACAAATACTATTTAAATTAAAGTTTTTTTCTCTTGCAACAGAACGTTGTAGCCCTGAAAAGGACTTGTATAAACAAATTTCAGATCTATAAATCATAAATCTAAATTTTGATTGCGAACATGTACCAAATACTGTACTTTTTCACAATTTACTTTTTGGCAGCCGTAGTCTTCGCTTTCGGCTTCTTGGCGGTAGCAGAAACCGATGCTTTCTTCACCGTCTTTTGGTCTTGCAGACACCGCTGGCTTTGCCTTTGGGGCTTTCGCTACTACAGCCTTTGCTTCGATGCAGTCACTTTCGCCTTTGTTGGGCGTTCTTCGACTTTACGATTCCAGTTTCTTGGCATCCTTGGCTTTTGCCTTCTCAGTTTTCTATTTTCGGCAGTATTTTTGGTAGCCACACCCTTCTTAGCTTTGGCTTTGTGTCAGCAGCCCCAGAGGCAGTTTTTTTGGAGGAGACACCAATCTTTTTAGAGGCTACCTTCTTGCTTTGAACTTTTTTCTCTGCAGACAAAACCTTCGACTTTGCCTTCGGATCCTTGTCCTTCTTGGCGGAGGCCGACAGTTTGAAAGATCCAGATGCACCTTTTCCCTTTGTTTGGATAAGCTTTCCATTGACCACGGCCGATTTTAGGTACTTCTTGATGAATGGCGCTAACTTTTGGCGTCGCATTTATAGGTGGCAGTGATATATTTTTTATTGCAAGAAGTGATGAACCGCCACGCTCTTTAAATTTTTAATAGAAGCGTCCACCATTTGCTGAGTTGGCGGATGTGACGGCGTCGCAGTGGCTTTCTTAGCCTTTCCGGATCCAGATGCCTTTTTTGGACCACTTTCTTCTCAACTGTCGCTGGCGTGGCAACCACTGGGGAAGCGGACGTTGCAACTGCAGAATCAGACATTTTATTCACAGATAACACTTTTTTCTGTTAAAAACGCCCGCGCGCTGCCTACCAACCTCCTTTGCTCTTATGAGAATCGAGGAGGAGAGCACTTTAACAATGCTACTGACATCAGTCGTTTACTATGTCTAAGTTGGCTTGAAGTATAAACCTTTTTAATTTTTTAGTATTTAAAATCATTAATAAAAATAAGGTTTTAATTGTTCTAAACTTTTAAATAATTATTTCGTCACTTTACATTTTTAAAAGGATGTAATATGGATTTGGAGACTTTCAAATGTTGATTGAAGTTTTATATTTACATTTTTAACTGGACCAATTTATAACAAAACATCAATTAAAATAAGAAATATTGCAAATATTTTACTAATTCCTAATGTTTATTGAAATTGCAACGTTCATCCCTTAGAAAGACTTCTGAAAGAAGCGATATTATTAATTAAGATACTATATTAGTTAATTTAAGTTCACATTAACCTACAGAAAAAGTTTCCTTTACGGCAGCATTCAGAAATAATTTTCTATCGTTAAAAATACAAATACTTTCTTAAATAATATTATATTAATATAATAAATAAAATTTCTTGAATTATTAATGTGTTTGCTTAATTAGATCAGACCTTTCATGCATATTTTCAAATAATTTGTTCGGAAATCAATCGATTTCCTCGCCATATATGCATTAGCCTCGATGTAGTCAAATAAATAAATCAAATAAAAAATAAGAAGCAACAATTTTTATTATCCTTTGTTATGTAATAGATATTAAATTCCCCAACCAAATTAACCAATTTCCATGCTGAATTTTAGATAACTTTTATTTTTTACAGACGTTTGAAGGACAGTGTCAATTGTCGCGTACGACCTCTTCAATAATATTTCCAACTTAAGTTAACACATAGAAAAAAATATAAAACAGCTCATTTATTTATTATTTCTGTTATTTTATAAATATTGTCTCATCAATGTAATTCATTATTTCCAAACTGTCTTTCGCGTAATTTAGATTTTTTAGGGTTTAAAGTTCAGCGTCCCTTGCCACGACACTTTTACTGCTAGTTTTACTGGACGTTAGCATCAAGAACAAATAAAAAATATTTATTATTGTAATAACCTCTTCTTGAATTTAATAATAAAAATAAGATTATTTTGATTCTTTCTCTGGCAGAATTACTATTTTTACGTATGATTGAAGATATTAATATAATAATAATAGATATGAATTTTGTTCTTATTTGTTTTTATTTTATAAATAGTCGAACAGAAAATTTTATCTCATTGAATCTAGTTTGTGGTCCTGAAAAGGACCGATTATAGAGTACTACACTGCAAGTTGATGCCCTGTCAGCTTAAGCACGCTCGCCGCGAATGCGTCGCGCTAACTGGATGTCTTTGGCATAATGGTGACACGCTTGGCATGAATGGCACACAAGTTGGTATCTTCGAAGAGACCAACTAGGTAGGCTTCGCTAGCTTCCTGCAGAGCCATAACCGCCGAGCTCTGGAATCGCAAGTCCGTCTTAAAGTCCTGGCGATTTCACGCACCAGACGCTGGAAAGGCAGCTTGCGGATTAGAAGCTCGGTGCTTTTTGGTAGCGACGGATTTCACGCAAGGCCACTGTTCCAGGGCGATAGCGATGGGCTTCTTCACACCTCCAGTGGCTGGAGCCTCTTGCGAGCGGCCTTTGTAGCCAGTTGTTTGCGTGGTGCTTTTCCACCAGTCGATTTGCGTGCAGTTTGCTTGGTACGAGCCATTTGGGTTTCACAAAATTTCACCTTCACTACTTCACGTTTAAAAACACAATAAACGATCAGAGCATTTGCTACCTACTTATATAGCAATCGTGGATGGTGAAAGAAAGAGAGAAAAACGAGGCCATTTCATTTGACGACCGAAGAACGAAACGAACATATCGTTCGTACTCTCTCGGGTTTTTGTCGTTTTACCTATAAATAGGGCACGCCGAAACGTTGAATTTAGTTCTTTAGTGACTTTCGTGCTGTGTGTGTATAATAGTATAAAACAGTGAAAAATGACTGGTCGTGGTAAAGGAGGCAAAGGCTTGGGAAAGGGTGGCGCCAAGCGTCATCGCAAAGTGCTGCGTGATAACATCCAAGGTATCACGAAGCCTGCTATCCGCCGTTTGGCTCGTCGAGGCGGTGTGAAGCGCATATCTGGACTCATATACGAGGAAACGCGTGGCGTTCTGAAGGTTTTCTTGGAGAACGTAATTCGTGATGCCGTCACCTACACGAACACGCCAAGAGGAAGATTACAGCCATGGATGTTGTCTACGCTCTGAAGAGCAAGGCCGCACCCTCTACGGATTTGGCGGTTAAAAAAACTGTAAATTCTGTACCCCTATTAAGCAATCGGTCCTTTTCAGGACCACTATTTAGTTTTTAAAAGGAGGAAGATTTTCAAAAGTATTTAATTTTATTGGTTGGACTTCAGAAATATGTAGATCGTAACTAAAAATAAATGTCGGTCGTTCGTACTCTTTCAGACGGAATGTGTATTTCTAACATGGCCTTGAACAGACTGAAATGGTTTCAGACACCGCGTGTAAAGCATCACATCGTGGTGGGAGTATTTAAAGAAGCAAATTGTAGTTTATACCGCATATAGAAGAAAAACTGTACTACATGTCAATCTTTAAGTAGTTTTTCTTATGATTTACTATTTACAAAAAATTCCCAAGTGTAAAATTTTTCCAATTCTTTGGTAATAATTTGGTCGTCCTGAAAAGGACGGTTTGACGATTTTATGTACAAGTAGGTTTTTAGCTTAGCCTTTGAAACGTTTAGCCTTCTTCTCGGTCTTCTTGGGCAACAGAACAGCCTGTATATTAGGCAACACGCCACCTTGTGCAATTGTGACGCCGGAGAGCAGCTTGTTTAACTCCTCGTCGTTTCGGATGGCCAGTTGCAGATGACGCGGAATAATTCTAGTCTTCTTGTTGTCACGAGCAGCATTGCCAGCCAACTCGAGAACCTCAGCGGCCAGATATTCCATTACGGCAGCTAGGTAAACTGGAGCGCCTGCACCAACACGCTCGGCGTAGTTGCCCTTTCGGAGCAGACGGTGAATACGGCCCACAGGGAATTGAAGACCGGCACGGTTCGAGCGGACTTTGCCTTTCCCTTCACTTTGCCACCTTTCCACGTCCAGACATTTTGCTTTGCGTTTATTTCACTTAGTTCACTTTACACACGGAACACGAATGCTCGTCGAACCCCGACAGCGGAATATTTATACTTTTCCGTTTGCCGGCGCGTTCAGTTAGGGTGGGTGACTTAGACCTGAATTGACTGCTCGAAAAAAAGTATAAAGGTGAACGCGTTCGGGCCCACATCACGATAAGTGAATTGTGTTGTGAAAATATAAGTAACGAGAACAATGCCTCCGAAAACTAGTGGAAAGGCAGCCAAGAAGGCTGGCAAGGCTCAGAAGAACATCACCAAGAACGACAAGAAAAAGAAACGCAAGAGGAAGGAGAGCTATGCCATCTACATTTACAAGGTTCTCAAGCAGGTCCATCCTGACACAGGAATTTCGTCGAAGGCGATGAGCATAATGAACAGCTTTGTAAATGATATTTCGAGCGAATTGCTGCCGAAGCGTCTCGTCTAGCTCACTACAACAAGCGCTCGACCATCACCAGTCGGGAAATCCAAACGGCTGTTCGCCTGCTTCTGCCTGGAGAGTTGGCCAAGCATGCTGTCAGTGAGGGAACCAAGGCTGTTACCAAGTACACCAGCTCCAAATAATTGGCTCCTGCGAGTGCGGACAACAATCCAAAACGGCCCTTTTCAGGCCACAATGGGTTATACCAAAGAAATGCATTTTTCAATATACCAATCACCAATCATCGAAAATTAATTTACCAATAAAACGTATCTACCCGCAATATGAGTGATACTGTTCAAATAAATATCGGAAACGAAACTGAATGCGGCCAATATGCAATGAATTCAATAACGCAACGCAAGACATGAAGCGTTTTATTGTTGCTGCGAACGTCAGCTAATAAATAAGTAGAACATTTTATACACAAATACTATTTAAATTAAAGTTTTTTTCTCTTGCAACAGAACGTGTAGCCCTGAAAAGGACTTGTATAAACAAATTTCAGATCTATAAATCATAAATCTAAAGTTTTGATTGCGAACATGTACCAAATACTGTACTTTTTCACAATTTACTTTTTGGCAGCCGTAGTCTTCGCTTTCGGCTTCTTGGCGGTAGCAGAAACCGATGCTTTCTTCACCGTCTTTTTGGGTCTTGCAGACACCGCTGGCTTTGCCTTTGGGGCTTCGCTACTACAGCCTTTGGCTTCGATGCAGTCACTTTCGCCTTTGTTGCGGCGTTCTTCGACTTTACGATTCCAGTTTTCTTGGCATCCTTGGCTTTTGCCAAGGCAGTCTTTTTGGTAGCCACACCCTTCTTAGCTTTGGGCTTTGTGTCAGCAGCCCCAGAGGCAGTTTTTTTGGAGGAGACACCAATCTTTTTAGAGGCTACCTTCTTGCTTTGAACTTTTTTCTCTGCAGACAAAACCTTCGACTTTGCCTTCGGATCCTTGTCCTTCTTGGCGGAGGCCGACAGTTTGAAAGATCCAGATGCACCTTTTCCCTTTGTTTGGATAAGCTTTCCATTGACCACGGCCGATTTTAGGTACTTCTTGATGAATGGCGCTAACTTTTGGGCGTCGCATTTATAGGTGGCAGTGATATATTTTTTTATTGCAAGAAGTGATGAACCGCCACGCTCGTTTAAATTTTTAATAGAAGCGTCCACCATTTGCTGAGTTGGCGGATGTGACGGCGTCGCAGTGGCTTTCTTAGCCTTTCCGGATCCAGATGCAGAATCAGACATTTTATTCACAGATAACACTTTTTTCTGTTAAAAACGGCCCGCGCGCTGCCTACCATTTTTAAAAGGATGTAATATGGATTTGGAGACTTTCAAATGTTGATTGAAGTTTTATATTTACATTTTTAACTGGACCAATTTATAACAAAACATCAATTAAAATAAGAAATATTGCAAATATTTTACTAATTCCTAATGTTTATTGAAATTGCAACGTTCATCCCTTAGAAAGACTTCTGAAAGAAGCGTATATTATTAATTAAGATACTATATTAGTTAATTTAAGTTCACATTAACCTACAGAAAAAGTTTCCTTTACGGCAGCATTCAGAAATAATTTTCTATCGTTAAAAATACAAATACTTTCTTAAATAATATTATATTAATATAATAAATAAATTTTCTTGAATTATTAATGTGTTTGGCTTAATTAGATCAGACCTTTCATGCATATTTTCAAATAATTTGTTCGGAAATCAATCGATTTCCTCGCCATATATGCATTAGCCTCGATGTAGTCAAATAAATAAATCAAATAAAAAATAAGAAGCAACAATTTTTTATTATCCTTTGTTATGTAATAGATATTAAATTCCCCAACCAAATTAACCAATTTCCATGCTGAATTTTAGATAACTTTTATTTTTTACAGACGTTTGAAGGGGCAGTGTCAATTGTCGCGTACGACCTTTTCAATAATATTTCCAACTTAAGTTAACACATAGAAAAAAATATAAAACAGCTCATTTTATTTTATTATTTTCTGTTATTTTATAAATATTGCTCTCATCAATGTAATTTTATTATTTCCAAACTGTCTTTCGCGTAATTTAGATTTTTTTAGGTGTTTAAAGTTCAGGGTCCCTTGCCACGACACTTTTACTGCTAGTTTTACTGGACGTTAGCATCAAGAACAAATAAAAAATATTTATTATTGTAATAACCTCTTCTTGAATTTAATAATAAAAATAAGATTATTTTGATTCTTTCTCTGGCAGAATTACTATTTTTACGTATGATTGAAGATATTAATATAATAATAATAGAATATGAATTTTGTTCTTATTTGTTTTTATTTTATAAATAGTCGCAACAGAAAATTTTATCTCATTGAATCTAGTTTGTGGTCCTGAAAAGGACCGATTATAGAGTACTACACTGCAAGTTGATGCCCTGTCAGCTTAAGCACGCTCGCCGCGAATGCGTCGCGCTAACTGGATGTCTTTGGGCATAATGGTGACACGCTTGGCATGAATGGCACACAAGTTGGTATCTTCGAAGAGACCAACTAGGTAGGCTTCGCTAGCTTCCTGCAGAGCCATAACCGCCGAGCTCTGGAATCGCAAGTCCGTCTTAAAGTCCTGGGCGATTTCACGCACCAGACGCTGGAAAGGCAGCTTGCGGATTAGAAGCTCGTGCTCTTTTGGTAGCGACGGATTTCACGCAAGGCCACTGTTCCAGGGCGATAGCGATGGGGCTTCTTCACACCTCCAGTGGCTGGAGCACTCTTGCGAGCGGCCTTTGTAGCCAGTTGTTTGCGTGGTGCTTTTCCACCAGTCGATTTGCGTGCAGTTTGCTTGTACGAGCCATTTGGGTTTCACAAAATTTCACCTTCACTAAAGGTGAATACACAATAAACGATCAGAGCATTTGCTACCTACTTATATAGCAATCGTGGATGGTGAAAGAAAGAGAGAAAAACAGAGGCCATTTCATTTGACGACCGAAGAACGAAACGAACATATCGTTCGTACTCTCTCGGGTTTTTGTCGTTTTACCTATAAATAGGGGCACGCCGAAACGTTGAATTTAGTTCTTTAGTGACTTTCGTGCTGTGTGTGTATAATAGTATAAAACAGTGAAAAATGACTGGTCGTGGTAAAGGAGGCAAAGGCTTGGGAAAGGGTGGCGCCAAGCGTCATCGCAAAGTGCTGCGTGATAACATCCAAGGTATCACGAAGCCTGCTATCCGCCGTTTGGCTCGTCGAGGCGGTGTGAAGCGCATATCTGGACTCATATACGAGGAAACGCGTGGCGTTCTGAAGGTTTTCTTGGAGAACGTAATTCGTGATGCCGTCACCTACACCGAACACGCCAAGAGGAAGACTGTTACAGCCATGGATGTTGTCTACGCTCTGAAGAGGCAAGGCCGCACCCTCTACGGATTTGGCGGTTAAAAAAACTGTAAATTCTGTACCCCTATTAAGCAATCGGTCCTTTTCAGGACGACTATTTAGTTTTTAAAAGGAGGAAGATTTTCAAAAAGTATTTAATTTTATTGGTTGGGACTTCAGAAATATGTAGATCGTAACTAAAAATAAATGTCGGTCGTTCGTACTCTTTCAGACGGAATGTGTATTTCTAACATGGCCTTGAACAGACTGAAATGGTTTCAGACACCGCGTGTAAAGCATCACATCGTGGTGTGGGAGTATTTAAAGAAGCAAATTGTAGTTTATACCGCATATAGAAGAAAAACTGTACTACATGTCAATCTTTAAGTAGTTTTTCTTATGATTTACTATTTACAAAAAATTCCCAAGTGTAAAATTTTTCCAATTCTTTGGTAATAATTTGGTCGTCCTGAAAAGGACGGTTTGACGATTTTATGTACAAGTAGGTTTTTAGCTTAGCCTTTGAAACGTTTAGGCCTTCTTCTCGGTCTTCTTGGGCAACAGAACAGCCTGTATATTAGGCAACACGCCACCTTGTGCAATTGTGACGCCGGAGAGCAGCTTGTTTAACTCCTCGTCGTTTCGGATGGCCAGTTGCAGATGACGCGGAATAATTCTAGTCTTCTTGTTGTCACGAGCAGCATTGCCAGCCAACTCGAGAACCTCAGCGGCCAGATATTCCATTACGGCAGCTAGGTAAACTGGAGCGCCTGCACCAACACGCTCGGCGTAGTTGCCCTTTCGGAGCAGACGGTGAATACGGCCCACAGGGAATTGAAGACCGGCACGGTTCGAGCGGGACTTTGCCTTTCCCTTCACTTTGCCACCTTTTCCACGTCCAGACATTTTGCTTTGCGTTTATTTCACTTAGTTCACTTTACACACGGAACACGAATGCTCGTCGAACCCCGACAGCGGAATATTTATACTTTTCCGTTTGCCGGCGCGTTCAGTTAGGGGTGGGTGACTTAGACCTGAATTGACTGCTCGAAAAAAAGTATAAAGGTGAACGCGTTCGGGCCACATCACGATAAGTGAATTGTGTTTGTGAAAATATAAGTAACGTGAACAATGCCTCCGAAAACTAGTGGAAAGGCAGCCAAGAAGGCTGGCAAGGCTCAGAAGAACATCACCAAGAACGACAAGAAAAAGAAACGCAAGAGGAAGGAGAGCTATGCCATCTACATTTACAAGGTTCTCAAGCAGGTCCATCCTGACACAGGAATTTCGTCGAAGGCGATGAGCATAATGAACAGCTTTGTAAATGATATTTCGAGCGAATTGCTGCCGAAGCGTCTCGTCTAGCTCACTACAACAAGCGCTCGACCATCACCAGTCGGGAAATCCAAACGGCTGTTCGCCTGCTTCTGCCTGGAGAGTTGGCCAAGCATGCTGTCAGTGAGGGAACCAAGGCTGTTACCAAGTACACCAGCTCCAAATAATGGCTCCTGCGAGTGCGGACAACAATCCAAAACGGCCCTTTTCAGGGCCACAATGGTTATACCAAAGAAATGCATTTTTCAATATACCAATCACCAATCATCGAAAATTAATTTACCAATAAAACGTATCTACCCGCAATATGAGTGATACTGTTCAAATAAATATCGGAAACGAAAACTGAATGCGGCCAATATGCAATGTAATTCAATAACGCAACGCAAGACATGAAGCGTTTATTGTTGCTGCGAACGTCAGCTAATAAATAAGGTAGAACATTTTAGTACACAAATACTATTTAAATTAAAGTTTTTTCTCTTGCAACAGAACGTTGTAGCCCTGAAAAGGACTTGTATAAACAAATTTCAGATCTATAAATCATAAATCTAAAGTTTTGATTGCGAACATGTACCAAATACTGTACTTTTTCACAATTTACTTTTTGGCAGCCGTAGTCTTCGCTTTCGGCTTCTTGGCGGTAGCAGAAACCGATGCTTTCTTCACCGTCTTTTTGGGTCTTGCAGACACCGCTGGCTTTGCCTTTGGGGCTTTCGCTACTACAGCCTTTGGCTTCGATGCAGTCACTTTCGCCTTTGTTGCGGCGTTCTTCGACTTTACGATTCCAGTTTTCTTGGCATCCTTGGCTTTTGCCTTCTCAGTTTTCTATTTTCGGCAGTCTTTTTGGTAGCCACACCCTTCTTAGCTTTGGCTTTGTGTCAGCAGCCCCAGAGGCAGTTTTTTGGAGGAGACACCAATCTTTTTAGAGGCTACCTTCTTGCTTTGAACTTTTTTCTCTGCAGACAAAACCTTCGACTTTGCCTTCGGATCCTTGTCCTTCTTGGCGGAGGCCGACAGTTTGAAAGATCCAGATGCACCTTTTCCCTTTGTTTGGATAAGCTTTCCATTGACCACGGCCGATTTTAGGTACTTCTTGATGAATGGCGCTAACTTTGGGCGTCGCATTTATAGGTGGCAGTGATATATTTTTTTATTGCAAGAAGTGATACCGCCACGCTCGTTTAAATTTTTAATAGAAGCGTCCACCATTTGCTGAGTTGGCGGATGTGACGGCGTCGCAGTGGCTTTCTTAGCCTTTCCGGATCCAGATGCCTTTTTTGGACCACTTTCTTCTCAACTGTCGCTGGCGTGGCAACCACTGGGGAAGCGGACGTTGCAACTGCAGAATCAGACATTTTATTCACAGATAACACTTTTTCTGTTAAAAACGGCCCGCGCGCTGCCTACCAACCTCCTTTGCTCTTATGAGAATCGAGGAGGAGAGCACTTTAACAATGCTACTGACATCAGTCGTTTACTATGTCTAAGTTGGCTTGAAGTATAAACCTTTTTTAATTTTTTAGTATTTAAAATCATTAATATATAAGGTTTTAATTGTTCTAAACTTTTAAATAATTATTTCGTCACTTTACATTTTTAAAAGGATGTAATATGGATTTGGAGACTTTCAAATGTTGATTGAAGTTTTATATTTACATTTTTAACTGGACCAATTTATAACAAAACATCAATTAAAATAAGAAATATTGCAAATATTTTACTAATTCCTAATGTTTATTGAAATTGCAACGTTCATCCCTTAGAAAGACTTCTGAAAGAAGCGTATATTATTAATTAAGATACTATATTAGTTAATTTAAGTTCACATTAACCTACAGAAAAAGTTTCCTTTACGGCAGCATTCAGAAATAATTTTCTATCGTTAAAAATACAAATACTTTCTTAAATAATATTATATTAATATAATAAATAAAATTTTCTTGAATTATTAATGTGTTTGCTTAATTAGATCAGACCTTTCATGCATATTTTCAAATAATTTGTTCGGAAATCAATCGATTTCCTCGCCATATATGCATTAGCCTCGATGTAGTCAAATAAATAAATCAAATAAAAATAAGAAGCAACAATTTTTTATTATCATTTGTTATGTAATAGATATTAAATTCCCCAACCAAATTAACCAATTTCCATGCTGAATTTTAGATAACTTTTATTTTTTACAGACGTTTGAAGGGACAGTTCAATTGTCGCGTACGACCTCTTCAATAATATTTCCAACTTAAGTTAACACATAGAAAAAAATATAAAACAGCTCATTTTATTTTATTATTTCTGTTATTTTATAAATATTGCTCTCATCAATGTAATTTCATTATTTCCAAACTGTCTTCGCGTAATTTAGATTTTTTAGTGTTTAAAGTTCAGCGTCCCTTGCCACGACACTTTTACTGCTAGTTTTACTGGACGTTAGCATCAAGAACAAATAAAAAATATTTATTATTGTAATAACCTCTTCTTGAATTTAATAATAAAAATAAGATTATTTTGATTCTTTCTCTGGCAGAATTACTATTTTTACGTATGATTGAAGATATTAATATAATAATAATAGAATATGAATTTTGTTCTTATTTGTTTTTATTTTATAAATAGTCGCAACAGAAAATTTTATCTCATTGAATCTAGTTTGTGGTCCTGAAAGGACCGATTATAGAGTACTACACTGCAAGTTGATGCCCTGTCAGCTTAAGCACGCTCGCCGCGAATGCGTCGCGCTAACTGGATGTCTTTGGGCATAATGGTGACACGCTTGGCATGAATGGCACACAAGTTGGTATCTTCGAAGAGACCAACTAGTAGGCTTCGCTAGCTTCCTGCAGAGCCATAACCGCCGAGCTCTGGAATCGCAAGTCCGTCTTAAAGTCCTGAGCGATTTCACGCACCAGACGCTGGAAAGGCAGCTTGCGGATTAGAAGCTCGGTGCTTTTTGGTAGCGACGGATTTCACGCAAGGCCACTGTTCCAGGGCGATAGCGATGGGCTTCTTCACACCTCCAGTGGCTGGAGCACTCTTGCGAGCGGCCTTTGTAGCCAGTTGTTTGCGTGGTGCTTTTCCACCAGTCGATTTGCGTGCAGTTTGCTTGGTACGAGCCATTTGGGTTCACAAAATTTCACCTTCACTACTTCACGTTTAAAAACACAATAAACGATCAGAGCATTTGCTACCTACTTATATAGCAATCGTGGATGGTGAAAGAAAGAGAGAAAAACAGAGGCCATTTCATTTGACGACCGAAGAACGAAACGAACATATCGTTCGTACTCTCTCGGGTTTTGTCGTTTACCTATAAATAGGGCACGCCGAAACGTTGAATTTAGTTCTTTAGTGACTTTCGTGCTGTGTGTGTATAATAGTATAAAACAGTGAAAAATGACTGGTCGTGGTAAAGGAGGCAAAGGCTTGGGAAAGGGTGGCGCCAAGCGTCATCGCAAAGTGCTGCGTGATAACATCCAAGGTATCACGAAGCCTGCTATCCGCCGTTTGGCTCGTCGAGGCGGTGTGAAGCGCATATCTGGACTCATATACGAGAAACGCGTGGCGTTCTGAAGTTTTCTTGGAGAACGTAATTCGTGATGCCGTCACCTACACCGAACACGCCAAGAGGAAGACTGTTACAGCCATGGATGTTGTCTACGCTCTGAAGAGGCAAGGCCGCACCCTCTACGGATTTGGCGGTTAAAAAAACTGTAAATTCTGTACCCCTATTAAGCAATCGGTCCTTTTCAGGACCACTATTTAGTTTTTAAAAGGAGGAAGATTTTCAAAAAGTATTTAATTTTATTGGTTGGGACTTCAGAAATATGTAGATCGTAACTAAAAATAAATGTCGGTCGTTCGTACTCACTCTTTCAGACGGAATGTGTATTTCTAACATGGCCTTGAACAGACTGAAATGGTTTCAGACACCGCGTGTAAAGCATCACATCGTGGTGTGGGAGTATTTAAAGAAGTAAATTGTAGTTTATACCGCATATAGAAGAAAAACTGTACTACATGTCAATCTTTAAGTAGTTTTTCTTATGATTTACTATTTACAAAAAAATTCCCAAGTGTAAAATTTTTCCAATTCTTTGGTAATAATTTGGTCGTCCTGAAAAGGACGGTTTGACGATTTTATGTACAAGTAGGTTTTTAGCTTAGCCTTTGAAACGTTTAGGCCTTCTTCTCGGTCTTCTTGGGCAACAGAACAGCCTGTATATTAGGCAACACGCCACCTTGTGCAATTGTGACGCCGGAGAGCAGCTTGTTTAACTCCTCGTCGTTTCGGATGGCCAGTTGCAGATGACGCGGAATAATTCTAGTCTTCTTGTTGTCACGAGCAGCATTGCCAGCCAACTCGAGAACCTCAGCGGCCAGATATTCCATTACGGCAGCTAGGTAAACTGGAGCGCCTGCACCAACACGCTCGGCGTAGTTGCCCTTTCGGAGCAGACGGTGAATACGGCCCACAGGGAATTGAAGACCGGCACGGTTCGAGCGGGACTTTGCCTTTCCCTTCACTTTGCCACCTTTTCCACGTCCAGACATTTTGCTTTGCGTTTATTTCACTTAGTTCACTTTACAGAACTAACGGAACACGAATGCTCGTCGAACCCCGACAGCGGAATATTTATACTTTTCCGTTTGCCGGCGCGTTCAGTTAGGGGTGGGTGACTTAGACCTGAATTGACTGCTCGAAAAAAAGTATAAAGGTGAACGCGTTCGGGCCCACATCACGATAAGTGAATTGTGTTTGTGAAAATATAAGTAACGTGAACAATGCCTCCGAAAACTAGTGGAAAGGCAGCCAAGAAGGCTGCAAGGCTCAGAAGAACATCACCAAGAACGACAAGAAAAAGAAACGCAAGAGGAAGGAAGCTATGCCATCTACATTTACAAGGTTCTCAAGCAGGTCCATCCTGACACCGGAATTTCGTCGAAGGCGATGAGCATAATGAACAGCTTTGTAAATGATATTTTCGAGCGAATTGCTGCCGAAGCGTCTCGTCTAGCTCACTACAACAAGCGCTCGACCATCACCAGTCGGGAAATCCAAACGGCTGTTCGCCTGCTTCTGCCTGGAGAGTTGGCCAAGCATGCTGTCAGTGAGGGAACCAAGGCTGTTACCAAGTACACCAGCTCCAAATAATTGGCTCCTGCGAGTGCGGACAACAATCCAAACGGCCCTTTTCAGGGCCACAATGGGTTATACCAAAGAAATGCATTTTTCGATATACCAATCACCAATCATCGATAATGAATTTACCAATAAAACGTATCTACCCGCAATATGGTGATACTGTTCAAATAAATATCGGAAACGAAAACTGAATGCGGCCAATATGCAATGTAATTCAATAACGCAACGCAAGACATGAAGCGTTTTATTGTTGCTGCGAACGTCAGCTAATAAATAAGTAGAACATTTAGTACACAAATACTATTTAAATTAAAGTTTTTTCTCTTGCAACAGAACGTTGTAGCCCTGAAAAGGACTTGTATAAACAAATTTCAGATCTATAAATCATAAATCTAAAGTTTTGATTGCGAACATGTACCAAATACTGTACTTTTTCACAATTTACTTTTTGGCAGCCGTAGTCTTCGCTTTCGGCTTCTTGCGGTAGCAGAAACCGATGCTTTCTTCACCGTCTTTTTGGGTCTTGCAGACACCGCTGGCTTTGCCTTTGGGGCTTTCGCTACTACAGCCTTTGGCTTCGATGCAGTCACTTTCGCCTTTGTTGTGGCGTTCTTCGACTTTACGATTCCCGTTTTCTTGGCATCCTTGGCTTTTGCCTTCTCAGTTTTCTTATTTCGGCAGTCTTTTTGGTAGCCACACCCTTCTTAGCTTTGGGCTTTGTGTCAGCAGCCCCAGAGGCAGTTTTTTTGGAGGAGACACCAATCTTTTTAGAGGCTACCTTCTTGCTTTGAACTTTTTTCTCTGCAGACAAAACCTTCGACTTTGCCTTCGGATCCTTGTCCTTCTTGGCGGAGGCCGACAGTTTGAAAGATCCAGATGCACCTTTTCCCTTTGTTTGGATAAGCTTTCCATTGACCACGGCCGATTTTAGGTACTTCTTGATGAATGGCGCTAACTTTTTGGCGTCGCATTTATAGGTGGCAGTGATATATTTTTTTATTGCAAGAAGTGATGAAACCGCCACGCTCCTTTAAATTTTTAATAGAAGCGTCCACCATTTGCTGAGTTGGCGGATGTGACGGCGTCGCAGTGGCTTTCTTAGCCTTTCCGGATCCAGATGCCTTTTTTTGGACCACTTTCTTCTCAACTGTCGCTGGCGTGGCAACCACTGGGGAAGCGGACGTTGCAACTGCAGAATCAGACATTTTATTCACAGATAACACTTTTTTCTGTTAAAAACGGCCCGCGCGCTGCCTACCAACCTCCTTTGCTCTTATGAGAATCGAGGAGGAGAGCACTTTAACCAATGCTACTGACATCAGTCGTTTACTATGTCTAAGTTGGCTTGAAGTATAAACCTTTTTTAATTTTTAGTATTTAAAATCATTAATAAAAATAAGGTTTTAATTGTTCTAAACTTTTAAATAATTATTTCGTCACTTTACATTTTTAAAAGGATGTAATATGGATTTGGAGACTTTCAAATGTTGATTGAAGTTTTATATTTACATTTTTAACTGGACCAATTTATAACAAAACATCAATTAAAATAAGAAATATTGCAAATATTTTACTAATTCCTAATGTTTATTGAAATTGCAACGTTCAGCCCTTAGAAAGACTTCTGAAAGAAGCGTATATTATTAATTAAGATACTATATTAGTTAATTTAAGTTCACATTAACCTACAGAAAAAGTTTCCTTTACGGCAGCATTCAGAAATAATTTTCTATAGTTAAAAATACAAATACTTTCTTAAATAATATTATATTAATATAATAAATAAAATTTTCTTGAATTATTAATGTGTTTGCTTAATTAGATCAGACCTTTCATGCATATTTTCAAATAATTTGTTCGGAAATCAATCGATTTCCTCGCCATATATGCATTAGCCTCGATGTAGTCAAATAAATAAATCAAATAAAAAATAAGAAGCAACAATTTTTTATTATCCTTTGTTATGTAATAGATATTAAATTCCCCAACCAAATTAACCAATTTCCATGCTGAATTTTAGATAACTTTTATTTTTTACAGACGTTTGAAGGGACAGTGTCAATTGTCGCGTACGACCTCTTCAATAATATTTCCAACTTAAGTTAACACATAGAAAAAAATATAAAACAGCTCATTTTATTTTATTATTTTCTGTTATTTTATAAATATTGCTCTCATCAATGTAATTTCATTATTTCCAAACTGTCTTTCGCGTAATTTAGATTTTTTTAGGTGTTTAAAGTTCAGCGTCCCTTGCCACGACACTTTTACTGCTAGTTTTACTGGACGTTAGCATCAAGAACAAATAAAAAATATTTATTATTGTAATAACCTCTTCTTGAATTTAATAATAAAAATAAGATTATTTTGATTCTTTCTCTGGCAGAATTACTATTTTTACGTATGATTGAAGATATTAATATAATAATAATAGAATATGAATTTTGTTCTTATTTGTTTTTATTTTATAAATAGTCGCAACAGAAAATTTTTTCTCATTGAATCTAGTTTGTGGTCCTGAAAAGGACCGATTATAGAGTACTACACTGCAAGTTGATGCCCTGTCAGCTTAAGCACGCTCGCCGCGAATGCGTCGCGCTAACTGGATGTCTTTGGGCATAATGGTGACACGCTTGGCATGAATGGCACACAAGTTGGTATCTTCGAAGAGACCAACTAGGTAGGCTTCGCTAGCTTCCTGCAGAGCCATAACCGCCGAGCTCTGGAATCGCAAGTCCGTCTTAAAGTCCTGGGGCGATTTCACGCACCAGACGCTGGAAAGGCAGCTTGCGGATTAGAAGCTCGGTGCTCTTTTGGTAGCGACGGATTTCACGCAAGGCCACTGTTCCAGGGCGATAGCGATGGGGCTTCTTCACACCTCCAGTGGCTGGAGCACTCTTGCGAGCGCCTTTGTAGCCAGTTGTTTGCGTGGTGCTTTTCCACCAGTCGATTTGCGTGCAGTTTGCTTGGTACGAGCCATTTGGGTTTCACAAAATTTCACCTTCACTAAAGGTGAATACACAATAAACGATCAGAGCATTTGCTACCTACTTATATAGCAATCGTGGATGGTGAAAGAAAGAGAGAAAAACAGAGGCCATTTCATTTGACGACCGAAGAACGAAACGAACATATCGTTCGTACTCTCTCGGGTTTTTGTCGTTTTACCTATAAATAGGGGCACGCCGAAACGTTGAATTTAGTTCTTTAGTGACTTTCGTGGTGTGTGTGTATAATAGTATAAAACAGTGAAAAATGACTGGTCGTGGTAAAGGAGGCAAAGGCTTGGGAAAGGGTGGCGCCAAGCGTCATCGCAAAGTGCTGCGTGATAACATCCAAGGTATCACGAAGCCTGCTATCCGCCGTTTGGCTCGTCGAGGCGTGTGAAGCGCTTATCTGGACTCATATACGAGGAAACGCGTGGCGTTCTGAAGGTTTTCTTGGAGAACGTAATTCGTGATGCCGTCACCTACACCGAACACGCCAAGAGGAAGACTGTTACAGCCATGGATGTTGTCTACGCTCTGAAGAGGCAAGGCCGCACCCTCTACGGATTTGGCGGTTAAAAAAACTGTAAATTCTGTACCCCTATTAAGCAATCGGTCCTTTTCAGGACCACTATTTAGTTTTTAAAAGGAGGAAGATTTTCAAAAAGTATTTAATTTTATTGGTTGGGACTTCAGAAATATGTAGATCGTAACTAAAAATAAATGTCGGTCGTTCGTACTCTTTCAGACGGAATGTGTATTTCTAACATGGCCTTGAACAGACTGAAATGGTTTCAGACACCGCGTGTAAAGCATCACATCGTGGTGTGGGAGTATTTAAAGAAGCAAATTGTAGTTTATACCGCATATAGAAGAAAAACTGTACACATGTCAATCTTTAAGTAGTTTTTCTTATGATTTACTATTTACAAAAAATTCCCAAGTGTAAAATTTTCCAATTCTTTGGTAATAATTTGGTCGTCCTGAAAGGACGGTTTGACGATTTTATGTACAAGTAGGTTTTTAGCTTAGCCTTTGAAACGTTTAGGCCTTCTTCTCGGTCTTCTTGGGCAACAGAACAGCCTGTATATTAGGCAACACGCCACCTTGTGCAATTGTGACGCCGGAGAGCAGCTTGTTTAACTCCTCGTCGTTTCGGATGGCCAGTTGCAGATGACGCGGAATAATTCTAGTCTTCTTGTTGTCACGAGCAGCATTGCCAGCCAACTCGAGAACCTCAGCGGCCAGATATCCATTACGGCAGCTAGGTAAACTGGAGCGCCTGCACCAACACGCTCGGCGTAGTTGCCCTTTCGGAGCAGACGGTGAATACGGCCCACAGGGAATTGAAGACCGGCACGGTTCGAGCGGGACTTTGCCTTTCCCTTCACTTTGCCACCTTTTCCACGTCCAGACATTTTGCTTTGCGTTTATTTCACTTAGTTCACTTTACACACGGAACACGAATGCTCGTCGAACCCCGACAGCGGAATATTTATACTTTTCCGTTTGCCGGCGCGTTCAGTTAGGGGTGGGTGACTTAGACCTGAATTGACTGCTCGAAAAAAAGTATAAAGGTGAACGCGTTCGGGCCCACATCACGATAAGTGAATTGTGTTTGTGAAAATATAAGTAACGTGAACAATGCCTCCGAAAACTAGTGGAAAGGCAGCCAAGAAGGCTGGCAAGGCTCAGAAGAACATCACCAAGAACGACAAGAAAAAGAAACGCAAGAGGAAGGAGAGCTATGCCATCTACATTTACAAGGTTCTCAAGCAGGTCCATCCTGACACAGGAATTTCGTCGAAGGCGATGAGCATAATGAACAGCTTTGTAAATGATATTTTCGAGCGAATTGCTGCCGAAGCGTCTCGTCTAGCTCACTACAACAAGCGCTCGACCATCACCAGTCGGGAAATCCAAACGGCTGTTCGCCTGCTTCTGCCTGGAGAGTTGGCCAAGCATGCTGTCAGTGAGGGAACCAAGGCTGTTACCAAGTACACCAGCTCCAAATAATTGGCTCCTGCGAGTGCGGACAACAATCCAAAACGGCCCTTTTCAGGGCCACAATGGGTTATACCAAAGAAATGCATTTTCGATATACCAATCACCAATCATCGATAATGAATTTACCAATAAAACGTATCTACCCGCAATATGGGTGATACTGTTCAAATAAATATCGGAAACGAAAACTGAATGCGGCCAATATGCAATGTAATTCAATAACGCAACGCAAGACATGAAGCGTTTTATTGTTGCTGCGAACGTCAGCTAATAAATAAGTAGAACATTTTAGTACACAAATACTATTTAAATTAAAGTTTTTTTCTCTTGCAACAGAACGTTGTAGCCCTGAAAAGGACTTGTATAAACAAATTTCAGATCTATAAATCATAAATCTAAAGTTTTGATTGCGAACATGTACCAAATACTGTACTTTTTCACCAATTTACTTTTTGGCAGCCGTAGTCTTCGCTTTCGGCTTCTTGGCGGTAGCAGAAACCGATGCTTTCTTCACCGTCTTTTTGGGTCTTGCAGACACCGCTGGCTTTGAATTTGGGCTTTCGCTACTACAGCCTTTGGCTTCGATGCAGTCACTTTCGCCTTTGTTGTGGCGTTCTTCGACTTTACGATTCCCGTTTCTTGGCATCCTTGGCTTTTGCCTTCTCAGTTTTCTTATTTTCGGCAGTCTTTTTGGTAGCCACACCCTTCTTAGCTTTGGGCTTTGTGTCAGCAGCCCCAGAGGCAGTTTTTTTGGAGGAGACACCAATCTTTTTAGAGGCTACCTTCTTGCTTTGAACTTTTTTCTCTGCAGACAAAACCTTCGACTTTGCCTTCGGATCCTTGTCCTTCTTGGCGGAGGCCGACAGTTTGAAAGATCCAGATGCACCTTTTCCCTTTGTTTGGATAAGCTTTCCATTGACCACGGCCGATTTTAGTACTTCTTGATGAATGGCGCTAACTTTTTGGCGTCGCATTTATAGGTGGCAGTGATATATTTTTTATTGCAAGAAGTGATGAACCGCCACGCTCCTTTAAATTTTTAATAGAAGCGTCCACCATTTGCTGAGTTGCGGATGTGACGGCGTCGCAGTGGCTTTCTTAGCCTTTCCGGATCCAGATGCCTTTTTTTGGACCACTTTCTTCTCAACTGTCGCTGGCGTGGCAACCACTGGGGAAGCGGACGTTGCAACTGCAGAATCAGACATTTTATTCACAGAGAACACTTTTTCTGTTAAAAACGGCCCGCGCGCTGCCTACCAACCTCCTTTGCTCTTATGAGAATCGAGGAGGAGAGCACTTAACAATGCTACTGACATCAGTCGTTTACTATGTCTAAGTTGGCTTGAAGTATAAACCTTTTTTAATTTTTTAGTATTTAAAATCATTAATAAAAATAAGGTTTTAATTGTTCTAAACTTTTAAATAATTATTTCGTCACTTTACATTTTTAAAAGGATGTAATATGGATTTGGAGACTTTCAAATGTTGATTGAAGTTTTATATTTATGTCGTGGCGAAAATAATGAGTATGCGTGTAGTCGCTGTTTACTTCTTCTCCATGTTCCCTTTGCTATTATGCGTGTTCCTATTTATTGTCAATGTGTGAGGATGAATAGATGAATATCTAGGACTTTGCAAAAACGAGAGCGATAGAGCTGTTGCTGAACGTGGCCACTTGCGCTGCTTGGTTAGAAAGGGAAAACTATATAATGAAAAGGAAATGCCAAAAATTGAAAAGACCAAAGCAGGCTGCACGAAACGGGAGTGAGGTCATTAATCGTGGAGAAGCCAAAGCAGACGCAAGTGGACTCGTTGACTGCGCACAGCTGCATAAAAATTATATTGTGAAAAGAGTTATGAGCAACGCTGATATGGACGGACGGACGGACGGCGAGGACCCTGATATTCTTAACCCGACATCAGAAGTGGGATCTGTGCCACACCCTGCATTTTCTGAGGATCAGTGGCGTGCAGTAGTGGAAATGCAAAATCGGAATTTTGCTGAACTTGTAAAAATCATGCAAGTGACGCCGGCACAGGCAGCAAAGTGGTGTTCAACAACCGATATAATTCTAACTGAGCACCCCCTTAAAGGAAGTAAATTGATCATCGCACTAAGTAACTGCATGGAAGGAACTGCATCTCAGTGGCTAACACAAATCTCGTACCAGGGTATGACTTGCAAGAGTTCCAGGAATTATTTCTGCAGCGCTTTGAAACCGAAGAGACGCCGGCCGCTACGTTTTAAATTTACTCAACAGCCGCCCGACTGCCGATGAATGTTACGCGGTGTATGCGAGTCGGCTGGTGACGACGCTGACTACAAAGTGGCGGAATATGGAAATAGAAGAAATTGCCGTTACAACTGTTCTTGCGCATATGGCAAACATTGACAGTCGTTTGCAGCGCGTCCTCTTCACATCCAATGTGCGTACCAGAAGTAAGCTACAGGCGGAGTTAAAAGCGTTTACGTTCGACAAGAAGCGACATGCTCGAGATGACAACCTTGACCTGACCAGAAGAACCGTAAGCATCGCCAGTTGTATGCCACTTCTGTTCAAAGCCGGGACATCGAATTGCTGAATGCCGAAGTAAAATGCGACAAGATAGACAGGCGAAACCGCAGCGTGAAAAATCAAATGTTACGTGCTATCGGTGCGGCCAACCGGGACATTTCTCCAACCAATGCCCGAAAAACGGAAGTGCAGCCAAACAAGATGTGACTCAACAGAAGACTGTTAACCAATGTTGTGTGATTGAGCCAAAGGGAAGCTTGCATCAACGAGGTGAGATCTATCCAATTTGTTTCGATTCCGGTGCAGAGTGCTCCCTTATTAAAGACGACATTAGCAATAAGTTATCTGGTAAACGTATAAACAATACTGTAATGATAAAAGGCATTGGTGGTGGCAGTGTGTGCAGTACATTGCAAATCTTGAGTGAAGTCACTATAAACGAAAATATTATGGAAATATTATTTCATGTAGTCCCGAACGAGCAAATGAGGAATGATATTCTGATAGGGCGAGAAATACTTAAACAAGGCTTTTATGTAATTTTGACATCCGATAATTTTAAAGTTGTAAAATCAAAAACTGTAATAATTGTTCCGTTACTGAGCGATCGTTTACTTTGTCCGATATTGACACCGAATTAGTCGACAATGAGAAAGCTCAATTAATTGAGTTACTGAAAAGCACTCGACTTCATTTACCAACGGGATACCTCATACTCGAGTAAATACAGGCGAAATGAAAATCCGTTTGATTGATCCAACTAAAACTGTTCAGCGCCGACCTTATAGACTTAGCCCCGAAGAGAGAGAAGTAGTGCGAATGCAGGTGAGCGAATGATAAGATGTAATATTGTTCGCCCAAGTGCTCTCCCTTTGCTAGCCCCATGTTGCTCGTCAAAAAGAAGAACGGAACCGACCGTCTATGTGTTGATTTTAGAGAGCTAAACTCGAACACGATTTCGGATAAATACCCCTTGCCGCTTATCAGCGATCAAATTGCTAGACTTCGCGGAGCAAATTATTTCACATGCCTGGATATGGCAAGTGGTTTTCCACCAAATCCCGATTCACCCTGAATCCGTGGAATATACTGCATTTGTGACCCCAGACGGCCAATTGAATTTCTTACAATGCCTTTTGGCCTCAAAAATGCGCCATCTGTTTTCCAGCGCGCAGTCATAAATGCACTTGGTGACCTTGCTAACTCTTTTGTAATCGTTTACATGGACGATATAATGGTAGTATCGCCAACCAAGGAATTGGCTTTGGAAAGGTTAAAAACTGTTTGAATGTTCTTACAAAGGCTGGTTTTACCTTTAACCATGCTAAATGCAGTTTCTCAAAACAACGGTTCAGTATTTGGGCTATGAAGTGCGAGCGGGAGAAATTCGTCCGAATGTGCGAAAGATAGCTTCATTAAGCTCCTTGCCTCCTCCTCAAACTGTCTCCGGCGTTAGACAATTCATTGGCTTGCCTCTTACTTTCGCAAATTCGTGCCTGGATTCTCCCAACTTATGAAACCATTGTATTCACTTTCGTCTGGTAGCGGCAAGATTACATGGAGCGCTGAGCTGGAAGAGATCAGACTTAAAGTGTGACGATCCTCACAAATGAACCTGTTCTGGTAATCTTCGACCCGCAATATCCTATTGATTGCACACTGATGCAAGTGCCTGTGGATATGGAGCGATACTTTTGCACCGTATAGAAAGTAAGCCCCATGTAATCGAATACTTCAGCAAAACAACTACCTCTGTTGAATCTAGATATCACTCCTACGAGCTGGAAACCTGGCAGTGGTAAAAGCCGTTAAACATTTTCGCCATACCTAATTGCCGTGAGTTCGTTGTCTATACAGACTGCAATTCATTAAAATTTCTCGCACAAAAATAGATTTAACACCCAGAGTTCACCGCTGGTGGGCCTACTACAATCGTTAATTCAAATTCAATATAGAGAGGGTAAGCGTATGGCTCATGTGGATTTCCTATCAAGAAATCCTTTATCACCCGAACACATTTTGCAATAAAACAGATTCCCGAAAAACGAGTAAATCTGTCTGAAATTCAAGTACTTGGCTTCTTGCTGAGCAACGGTTAGACCTTGAGATAATAGAAATAGTTAACAAATTGGAGTCAGATGAATTGGCTGAAAATTGGCCAAAACGTATGATTGCGAAAAGGTGTATTATATCGCAAGGTCCAAAGACGAGGTAGAACAAGTTATTTACCAGTTGTACCCAGAGCTTTCAAGTGGTCAGTAATTAACCAGGTACACGAGTCGATAATGCATTTAGGGTGGCAAAAGACACTTGATAAAGTGTACCAGTATTATTGGTTCGCTAAAATGAACAAGTATGTTCGAAAATTTGTTTCAAACTGCATAACTTGTAGATCAGTGAAATCATCTTCCGGGAAGGTTCAGGCGGAACTTCATTCCATTCCGAAGACAAGTATACCGTGGCACACCATCCACATAGATATAACGGGTAAATTAAGCGGCAAGAGCGATTTGAAAGAGTATGTCATTGTTCAGATCGATGCCTATACAAAGTTTGTTTATCTGTATCACACCTTAAAGATAGATGCCGAAAGCTGTGTTAATGCTATGAAATCTTCTATATCCTTATTTGGAGTACCAGATCGCATCATCGCCGACCAGGGCAGATGTTTTACTAGCTCTAAGTTTTCAGAGTTTTGTGTATCGCAGAAAGTTGAACTTCACTTGATTGCTACGGGAATGAGCCGTGCAAATGGGCAAGTGGAACGGGTGATGGAAACACTGAAAAATTTGTTGTCAGTGGTAGAATCAAGTCAACGGTCGTGGCAGGACGCACTTGGCGAAGTCCAACTTGCACTGAATTGTACAATTTCTCGTGCCACTGAGGCAAGTCCGTTAGAAATGTTAATTGGTAAACAGGCTCGACCCTTGGATTAGTTCCCCCATGTGAGACCGAATGTGAAATAGATTTGGCAACTGTTAGAGCTCATTCCTTAGCGTCTTACGACAAATCCCGATTTGATAGCAGTAGGGCAGCCGTTGACAAACACCACGTAGGTGACTATGTGCTATTGAGGAATGAAGAAAGACACCAAACTAAGTTAGATCCGAAATTCAGAGGACCGTTTTTGGTGACTGAAGTATTAGAGGGTGACAGGTATACACTAAAGTCGTTGACGAGTAACCGATCGTTCAAGTATTGCCATGAAGATATACGTAAAATGCCGGATGCAGAAATCCCGAATGAGTTAAACGAGAATGTAGAGCAATAGCTGAAATATAGAAACAGTTGAATGAAAAGAAAAGCCCGCCAATGAGTTCTTTTGTGAACGAGAGATATCCGTCTAGGTGAGACGATGAATTGTGAGTTATCCGTCTAGGTGAGACGATGAATTGTGAGTTATCCGTCTAGGTGAGACGATGAATTGTGAGTTATCCGTCTAGGTGAGACGATGAATTGTGAGTTATCCGTCTAGGTGAGACGATGAATTGTGAGTTATCCGTCAGGTGAGACGATGAATTGTGAGTTATCCGTCAGGTGAGACGATGAATTGCGAGTTATCCGTCCAGGAGAGACGATGAGTTTGGATTGAATTAATAATTAAGTGTGTGTGAACTGGCGGAAGATCGATTTAAGAAATCGATAAATGATAATGTTAAGATAAGTTGTAAGCTGATTTATTACTGATCAATGGAACTGAATATGAAAACAGAATAAGTTATCCCAGCAACAATGAAATAAAAGCTGTTTTGTTTCTTCACAGAATTAAGATTTAAGAAATACACCTAAGAAGTCAAACTAATGAAATTAAATGTTATTGAATTGTGATGAAAGTATGTGATCTTGATATCTTGGTATCTCGGTATCAAAAGCTTACACGAGGACGTGTAAATGTCAGAATGGGGCCGTGTCGTGGCGAAAATATGAGTATGCGTGTAGTCGCTGTTTACTCCTCGTTCTTCCATGTTCCTTTGCTTATGTAATGCGGTGTTCCTATTTTATTGTCATGTGTGAGGATGAATAGATGAATTATCTAGGACTTGTGCAAAAACGAGAGCGATAGAGCTGTTGCTGAACGTGCCACTTGCGCTGCTTGGTTAGAAGGGAAAACTATATAATGAAAAGGAAATGCCAAAAATTGAGAAGAGACAAAGCAGGCTGCACGAA
>NW_022611272.1:0-49808 GCF_004382195.2 Drosophila sechellia
ATAAGTCTTTTTTAGCAAGTAACTTTATTTGTTTTTATTTCTGGTATGTAAGAACCTTTGGAGAACAAAATTAAAACTGAAACTTAGGGCCAGCTCCGCCGGACCACGAAGCCGCCGCTGCCGCTGGAAAGTCGGCTGAATGTTGAGTCAGCGTCTGCAACGGGCGGTCAGGCAGCTTGCGCGTGCGGGTTTCTGGTTTCGGCTGCAACTTTGTCGCGACGGCATCCGGCCGTAGCAGCGTTGTCAGCAAACTTAAGCTTGCGCGTGTTAACTCCTCCCCTACTAGTTTGAAACGCGTCCTCGGGTTTCTTCTTTCCCATTCTGCACTGGTACAATTTCCAGGTGCCCAGGAGGAGTAGGAATAGGGCGATGAGTGCTAAGCCGCCATACGATCGTGAAGATAATCCTGTTCTAAGATCCCCGATATGTCGGAGATTCTTCATGGTTAGGTCATGTAGAAATGGGAGGCTCAGATGTTCTCTGAAAAGGGTGACGTTGACCACGGCTGACGTGGATACAGCAGGTTTCTTCTTCAGGATGCCTCGGTGGTTCACGTAACGGGTGCCATTTAGTGAGACGTAATCGTCGTAAGTCGCGAGGAAAGTTCCCGCGATTATCTGTTTGTGTCCAGTGCTGTCCACTACATTCATGGTCGCGTTGTTTATTACTGCAATACCCTCTCCGATTACTATCACGGGCGCCAGGTGACCGGGGCGTGTGGCACAGTGAGCGACAGTTCCAGATACCAGTTGTTGAGCGCATGAAGTATTTTGTAGTCTTCTGCAGAAAGTGGTGCTCACAGTAGCAGCGCAGTCACGAACAGCGAAGGTCTTTGTTCCGCAGTCGGCCACCGTATTACCCTCTTCTAGATCTAATATTATGTTATTATGCTGGACAGGAAGGATATCTATTTTTTTACAGCTTAACAGAGGTTTGGGATATTTGATCAGAAAGTACAATAATTCAGAATTTTGAAAAGCTTTTATATGGGAGACCTCTAAAAGGTCGGTTATACTAGTATTGGTGAGTTGTTCATTTAATAATTCTTTAATGTCGATGCTGTCTAGTATAAGGGGGCTGATTAAATTTATTTTTGCAAGTGTAACAGTGAGGATTAAGTCCTCGAGGTTTGTAATTATCATTCTATTCTTTGCCAAAATAGTTGCATAAAAATGTTCGACCTCTGCATCTGGTTTCAAAATTGCATTGAGGGCCCTTGAAACGTCATTGAGTCTTGCTTGGAATTTAGTGTTGATCTCTATCTGCTTACTTTCGGATTCTATTAACTGATTTTGTTTGAATTTTATTTGTTCCCAGTCATCAAAATCTGGGGTTCCTGCAATTGCCTTAAGGGCACTACCTATCATGTTAATGCTACGTGCTTGTCGGTGATGAACGGTCAGGGAAGTTATTAAAGTGGCTATGTGCTGTACGTCCGTTTTCAGTACCTGTCTCATATGGTCTTTGGGTAGTTTGTCTATTAATTTCCATGTCTCGTCGATGTAAGTTTCGAACGATGTCAAGTTCGTCGTGTGTCCCAAATAAGTGTACGAGTCCCAGATTGTTACGTCTCCGTCAACTATAGGTATGTAGTCCGCGTGGGAGTAGTCGTTGAGTCTCAATGTCGCTTCGGTCAAGGTCATGGCTGCTATTATTAAACTGAAAAGATACAACCTAAATAAAAATGTAATTAGTTAAAAAATAGTTGTCATGATTTTTCAAATGTCAAGAGCCTATTTAAGATTGTCCTTATGGACCACCCTTCCTTTAATAAGAACCGTCGTACCTAGATCTGCTTCCACTATACCCTCTGTGAATAGGGGTGATAGTTTATTTCCTAGTCTCTTATTGTTTTTTATCCAAACCCGATCGCCTACCAAATACGACTTATAGATCCTTTTTTTATTCATTTGGTCAAGTGTCTTTGCTGTG
The DNA here is from genome assembly GCF_004382195.2 of Drosophila sechellia. Classification (NCBI taxonomy): domain Eukaryota; kingdom Metazoa; phylum Arthropoda; class Insecta; order Diptera; family Drosophilidae; genus Drosophila; species Drosophila sechellia. The sequence continues at coordinate 1,933 of NW_022611272.1, forward strand.
CTGATGCAATTTTTTCTTTGATCTGCACTGTACTATCTTTGGAGGCTGCGTGAATTACGTCTATGGGTCTCTCGTTTGTCACCGAATGAATTGACCTGTTGTACTTTATAGTTGCAAAGAGAATGTTTTCGACAGTGTCCTCTACTCGTGTTTCCAACTTATAAGAGCGTGCTATATCCCCAAGAGTGCCATGGAACCGCTCGACTTGTCCATTAGAGAGACTATGCAAGGGTGGGGCGTTTGAAATCACGATGCCAAAGTTATTGCTGAGCATTGATTTAATAGTTTCCGAGTTCAAGGATTTCTCGTTGTCGCAGTAAATTGCCTTTGTTTCGGGGAACATGTTCAAAAGTTGCAAAAGTGGAGCTTTTATATCCACAATTGCGCGAGACCGTATAGGCTGTACTACTGCAAACTTGGAAAACTTATCGATGCAGGTTAGAAAATATTTACCACCAGTGGAGTAAACATCTATGTGCAACATTTCTCCGGCAAACGACGGTATCGGGGTTTTTCCTAATTCCTGCTTTCTTGGGTGCCGATCATGTTTGCTCATAGTACAAATTCTACAGTTTGCAGCTATTTCTGATGTTAAGTGACCCATTTTTGGAAAAAAGTAGTCCCTAAGTATTTGTTTCGCATTTTCTTGGGCTGCTCTGTGCGCGCGATTATGTTCGGCCGTCGCAATTTCCCTCTGTTCCATTGGGTTTACAATGTCTGTTACCAAGTTCTTGCAATATCTAAAGGTGGTGGAAGGGAATGCCATAACCAGTCCGTGTTGGATGAAAGCCAGTATGGGTAGCTCGCAATGAATTGCGTTGACTACGTCAGCATTTACTGCATCTTTAATGCTTTGCAATAATGTGCTGTGATCAGAAAAATGTAGTATGTGACGAGTTTTTGTCTTAAACAAAATAAGCGTATTCTGTTGGGGAATAGTTCCTTCTTTCAAAATAATTTGGTTCCGGAAACAATTCACCGGTTTGTCTGTGGCTTCAATGGTATACGTGAGGGATTCTTCGCTGTGGATGGTGGCGACATCCGAGTCTACTGAGTCCTCTAGTGCGTTGACATTTTGGCGAGACAGAGCGTCTGCTACCAAGTTCTCTTTTCCGGGTTTATAAATTATGTTTGCGTTGTGCTCATCAATGAAGGCTTTCCAACGCTTTATTTTGGCATTCGGGTTTTGTCCGATACCGAAAAGGTTAATGGCTGGTGGTCTGTATGAATGTTAAGATTCTTAACACCATACAGGTAATTTCTGAGGTTCTTAAGTGCCCATACAATGGCGAGAAGCTCACGCTCATTTGTGGCAAAATTTACCTCGTTACCTCGCAGTGTTCGCGAGATCATTGTTATCGGGCGGCCGTCTTGAGACAGTACCGCTCCCAGTCCGCAGCCAGACGCGTCTGTTGTGAGGTCAAAAGGCTTCTTGTAATTTGGGTAGGACAACATTACATCTTCGGAGGCCAGTATATTTTTTAGCCTATCGAAGGCTTCATTCTGCTCTGGTGACAACTCGATTATCACCTTTCTTGAGTAGTTGGCACTTACTTTGCCATTTTCGCCTTTCAAGATATCTGTTAGGGGCCTTGCGATGTTGGCGAAGCCCGTTATGAAGCAGCTATAATAGCGTGCTAGACCTAAAAATGACCTTAGAGCGAATAGGGTTTTTGGTGGGGGAAAGTCCTTAATAGCCTTAATTTTATCGGGCGAGGACTGAATCCCGCCTCTGCACACTGTAAATCCCAAGTATTCCACGTTTTTTTAAAAAACTTGGATTTTTCTTGAGACACCCGCATGCCTGCGTCCCTAAGGTTTTTCAAGACCCACTCAATGTCTCTGACGTGGTCTTCTTTGGACTTGGAGAAAATTATTACGTCGTCGACGTAAACATAACATATCCTACCAATTTGTTCGCGGAGCACATCATCGATGGCTCGTTGAAAAATACTTGGGGCATTTTTCAGCCCGAAGGGGAGTCTACAAAACTCGTACTTCCCGTTGTTGACAGAGAACGCTGTCTTTTTCCTGTCTCTTTCAGCCAATTCGATTTGGTGAAACCCTGACTTGAGGTCCAGCGTAGTGAAATACTGGGCCTCGCCCAAATTTGACAATATAGTCGAAATGGATGGGATAGGGTATTTGTCGTCGGTTGTCTTATGATTTAGTTTCCTAAAATCAATAACCAGACGCTTTTGTTTGTGACCCGCTTCGTCGATGCCTTTTTTGTCGACGACCCATATCGGGTTATTGTAAGGGGACTTTGACGGTCGTATTATGCCATTCGCTAGAAGTTGTTTAACCTCTGCATTGACAAAGTCAGACACGCCCTTTGGATACGGATACAGTTTTGAGTAAACTGGTTCGTCATCCGTTGGTATGGTGGCAACCGTATTTATGTTGTACGGTAGGGACTCGTTAACGTCCGCAAATGCCTTTACCATTTTTTTGATCATACTATCAAAAGTGGGTCTGATAGCAGGAGGGACATCTGCGTCATTAATTTGAATATGGTTCACCTGTTGACATTTAGTGAACTCGATTTCTTCCATCCCATGGTCATGTTTAATGACGTTGTTTGTCAGATCTATTTGGGCATTGATCTGTTTTAACAGGTCAAGGCCAATTATGCCATCAAAGTCATTAAGTGACTCTAGCATGAAAAAATAGGACTTTACACCGAAAAGGTGGATGGGGCATTTCTGCTCGATCTTAGTGTGCCCATGAATTGATTTGACTTGAAAAGGGCTGTCAACTGGCACCCAATGTGCCAGTTCGGGAAGGGGTTTTATATAATTTTTTGAGGCCCCTGTGTCTATCAGAAGTCTGATAATTCGCCCTGCAACCGTTCGTCTTATGAACGGAAGCAGGGAGCTTCCGCTAAAAAATTACAGCTTTCGACTTCGGACAAATCGTCCTCAACCTGTGTCGTTTCATGCTGTGATCGTGACTCGTAGTCACCGCTACTCTCTTCTTGGGGTAGATGATTTAGGTTTTGTTGGGTCCTCATGGACTGGTCGCCGTACCTTTGATTGTTCCAGTAACCCTGTGTGGGTTGCCTGGAGCGCGAGGAGGAATCTACCTCCATTGGCTCGGGACCCCGCCCTTGGGACTTTTGGTTGTTAAATCGCTGTTTTGCGCTATTTGGGTTTTGCTGGTCATTTCTGTCTTTTTGGTTCTTTTGGAAGTAGGGATTCCTGTTTTGAGGATTTTCTTCCTTTGCCTGTTGGGCGTTCTGACGCCAGTTCTGAGCCTTTGGCGAATTTTGTTTTTGGGGTTTTTCCTCAAGGTGTCTTGCGAAATTTGCTGCGAAATAGCCTCTCTCATTGCTTGATTCAGCCTCTTGGGCTAGAGCTAAGGCTGAGGGGAGATCTATGGGTTGCGCCGGGAAGACTGCCCACTTCAGGGATTTTTTTAATCCTGAGACGAAAACGTGAAGCGCGTCGTTTCTAAATTTTTCGTTTAATATAGCTGCTGCGACGGAGTCGTGCGTCATTAGCGTTTTATTTGTCAATAGTGTGAGTTTTTTTTCGACTTCGTCGAAATACTGTATTAGTGGCAAGTTGCCCTGCTGAAGAGTGCTTAGTTGCTGTTGGATTACGTGAACCGGTGTCTTGTCCGCGTATGTAAAATCTAACCTAGCAATAATGGCTTTAAAATTCAACACTGTGTTGAATGAGGCCAGCACAGCATCTGCTGGTCCCCTTACTTTGTTTCTGATTATAGCTACTGCCTGGTAGTGTCTTGAGGTGCCGCTGTATGGTTCGAAGACTTTATAGGCTGCGGAAGCGGCTTGCCTCCACGAAACATAGTTTTCTATCTTTCCGTCGAACTCGGGGATGGACTTTGCTACATCTAAGGGCTCATCGCAGCGGGTCCCTGGCACTATTTCAGCTTCTTGGAAAATTTCTATCTGTGGTGCAGAAACTCTAGCTTTACCAAGCTGGTTTGTCAGGGAGGCTATCTTTTCGTCAAATAATCGGGCTTGTTGCTCAAGGGCTGCCTGCACCTTTGCCTCCATTCGGGCAACCTGTTCAGCATTCATTTTTTTTGATTGTTCTAAAGTCCGCTCTAAGTATGAGGGTATTAGTTCGTCGCCACTACTGTCGCCCGCTTTGTTTTGGTATTGCCCTGGACGCAACATAAAAAGACTCAAATCGTTTCGGAATTAATTTTTGTTTAAGCTTATAGAGGTTCTTTAACGCTTTATTGCAACAGGCAGAAATTTATTTAAGTTTGTTTTTATAAACACTGAGATCTCACACTGACAGCTCTGAGCATTTTATTTACTTTATTCGAAAAAATAAAAATGAACATCTCACTTACATTTTTTTTATATATGAAATTCGAACTTCGATCAAGTGGTGTGGTGGCCGCTGCGATATGCTGTTTCCCGTCGGCCGCTCGTACTTGTTGATTTGATTTTTTTTACTCGCTCAGCTCTTCGGCTGGGGTTCTTAATTTTTTTGTATTTGTTGTGTGCGTATTTTTGCACTATTTTTGGGTTTTTTTTTCACAAAATTGGATTTGTTGTGTTTTTTGTTTACTTTATTAAATCATACCGCAACTCTTTGCTTTAGCTCGAAGAGTTATTTCGGTTAGATAATAGAGTAACTGTTCACTTGTTGATTTTGTTATTCACTTTATTGAACCGTACCGCGACTCTTTGCGTTAGCTCGAAGAGTTAGAGTAACTGGGTTACTTTCCGTGTGGGCGCCAATTGAAATAAGTCTTTTTTAGCAAGTAACTTTATTTGTTTTTATTTCTGGTATGTAAGAACCTTTGGAGAACAAAATTAAAACTGAAACTTAGGGCCAGCTCCGCCGGACCACGAAGCCGCCGCTGCCGCTGGAAAGTCGGCTGAATGTTGAGTCAGCGTCTGCAACGGGCGGTCAGGCAGCTTGCGCGTGCGGGTTTCTGGTTTCGGCTGCAACTTTGTCGCGACGGCATCCGGCGTAGCAGCGTTGTCAGCAAACTTAAGCTTGCGCGTGTTAACTTATACAGGCTGTTCTGTTGCCCAAGAAGACCGAGAAGAAGGCCTAAACGTTTCAAAGGCTAAGCTAAAAACCTACTTGTACATAAAATCGTCAAACCGTCCTTTTCAGGACGACCAAATTATTACCAAAGAATTGGAAAAATTTTACACTTGGGAATTTTTTGTAAATAGTAAATCATAAGAAAAACTACTTAAAGATTGACATGTTGTACAGTTTTTCTTCTATATGCGGTATAAACTACAATTTGCTTCTTTAAATACTCCCACACCACGATGTGATGCTTTACACGCGGTGTCTGAAACCACTTCAGTCTGTTCAAGGCCATGTTAGAAATACACATTCCGTCTGAAAGAGTACGAACGACCGACATTTATTTTTAGTTACGACCTACATATTTCTGAAGTCCCAACCAATAAAATTAAATACTTTTTGAAAATCTTCCTCCTTTTAAAAACTAAATAGTGGTCCTGAAAAGTACCGATTGCTTAATAGGGGTACAGAATTTACAGTTTTTTTAACCGCCAAATCCGTAGAGGGTGCGGCCTTGCCTCTTCAGAGCGTAGACAACATCCATGGCTGTAACAGTCTTCCTCTTGGCGTGTTCGGTGTAGGTGACGGCATCACGAATTACGTTCTCCAAGAAAACCTTTAGAACGCCACGCGTTTCCTCGTATATGAGTCCAGATATGCGCTTCACACCGCCTCGACGAGCCAAACGGCGGATAGCAGGCTTCGTGATACCTTGGATGTTATCACGCAGCACTTTGCGATGACGCTTGGCGCCACCCTTTCCCAAGCCTTTGCCTCCTTTACCACGACCAGTCATTTTTCACTGTTTTATACTATACTACTATACACACACAGCACGAAAGTCACTAAAGAACTAAATTCAACGTTTCGGCGTGCCCCTATTTATAGGTAAAACGACAAAAACCCGAGAGAGTACGAACGATATGTTCGTTTCGTTCTTCGGTCGTCAAATGAAATGGCCTCTGTTTTTCTCTCTCTCTTTCACCATCCACGATTGCTATATAAGTAGGTAGCAAATGCTCTGATCGTTTATTGTGTTTTTAAACGTGAAGTAGTGAAGGTGAAATTTTGTGAAACACAAATGGCTCGTACCAAGCAAACTGCACGCAAATCGACTGGTGGAAAAGCACCACGCAAACAACTGGCTACAAAGGCCGCTCGCAAGAGTGCTCCAGCCACTGGAGGTGTGAAGAAGCCCCATCGCTATCGCCCTGGAACAGTGGCCTTGCGTGAAATCCGTCGCTACCAAAAGAGCACCGAGCTTCTAATCCGCAAGCTGCCTTTCCAGCGTCTGGTGCGTGAAATCGCTCAGGACTTTAAGACGGACTTGCGATTCCAGAGCTCGGCGGTTATGGCTCTGCAGGAAGCTAGCGAAGCCTACCTAGTTGGTCTCTTCGAAGATACCAACTTGTGTACCATTCATGCCAAGCGTGTCACCATTATGCCCAAAGACATCCAGTTAGCGCGACGCATTCGCGGCGAGCGTGCTTAAGCTGACAGGGCATCAACTTGCAGTGTAGTACTCTATAATCGGTCCTTTTCAGGACCACAAACTAGATTCAATGAGATAAAATTTTCTGTTGCGACTATTTATAAAATAAAAACAAATAAGAACAAAATTCATATTCTATTATTATTATATTAATATCTTCAATCATACGTAAAAATAGTAATTCTGCCAGAAAAAGAATCAAAATAATCTTGTTTTTATTATTAAATTCAAGAAGAGGTTATTACAATAATAAATATTTTTTATTTGTTCTTGATGCTAACGTCCAGTAAAACTAGCAGTAAAAGTGTCGTGGCAAGGGACGCTGAACTTTAAACACCTAAAAAAAATCTAAATTACGCGAAAGACAGTTTGGAAATAATGAAATTACATTGATGAGAGCAATATTTATAAAATAACAGAAAATAATAAAATAAAATGAGCTGTTTTATATTTTTTTCTATGTGTTAACTTAAGTTGGAAATATTATTGAAGAGGTCGTACGCGACAATTGACACTGTCCCTTCAAACGTCTGTAAAAAATAAAAGTTATCTAAAATTCAGCATGGAAATTGGTTAATTTGGTTGGGGAATTTAATATCTATTACATAACAAAGGATAATAAAAAATTGTTGCTTCTTATTTTTTATTTGATTTATTTATTTGACTACATCGAGGCTAATGCATATATGGCGAGGAAATCGATTGATTTCCGAACAAATTATTTGAAAATATGCATGAAAGGTCTGATCTAATTAAGCAAACACATTAATAATTCAAGAAAATTTTATTTATTATATTAATATTATATTATTTAAGAAAGTATTTGTATTTTTAACGATAGAAAATTATTTCTGAATGCTGCCGTTAAGGAAACTTTTTCTGTAGGTTAATGTGAACTTAAATTAACTAATATAGTATCTTAATTAATAATATACGCTTCTTTCAGAAGTCTTTCTAAGGAATGAACGTTGCAATTTCAATAAACATTAGGAATTAGTAAAATATTTGCAATATTTCTTATTTTAATTGATGTTTTGTTATAAATTGGTCCAGTTAAAAATGTAAATATAAAACTTCAATCAACATTTGAAAGTCTCCAAATCCATATTACATCCTTTTAAAAATGTAAAGTGACGAAATAATTATTTAAAAGTTTAGAACAATTAAAACCTTATTTTTATTAATGATTTTAAATACTAAAAAATTAAAAAAGGTTTATACTTCAAGCCAACTTAGACATAGTAAATGACTGATGTCAGTAGCATTGTTAAAGTGCTCTCTCCTCGATTCTCATAAGAGCAAAGGAGGTTGGTAGGCAGCGCGCGGCCCGTTTTTAACAGAAAAAAGTGTTCTCTGTGAATAAAATGTCTGATTCTGCAGTTGCAACGTCCGCTTCCCCAGTGGTTGCCACGCCAGCGACAGTTGAGAAGAAAGTGGTCCAAAAAAAGGCATCTGGATCCGGAAAGGCTAAGAAAGCCACTGCGACGCCGTCACATCCGCCAACTCAGCAAATGGTGGACGCTTCTATTAAAAATTTAAAGGAGCGTGGCGGTTCATCACTTCTTGCAATAAAAAAATATATCACTGCCACCTATAAATGCGACGCCCAAAAGTTAGCGCCATTCATCAAGAAGTACCTAAAATCGGCCGTGGTCAATGGAAAGCTTATCCAAACAAAGGGAAAAGGTGCATCTGGATCTTTCAAACTGTCGGCCTCCGCCAAGAAGGACAAGGATCCGAAGGCAAAGTCGAAGGTTTTGTCTGCAGAGAAAAAAGTTCAAAGCAAGAAGGTAGCCTCTAAAAAGATTGGTGTCTCCTCCAAAAAAACTGCCTCTGGGGCTGCTGACACAAAGCCCAAAGCTAAGAAGGGTGTGGCTACCAAAAAGACTGCCGAAAATAAGAAAACTGAGAAGGCAAAAGCCAAGGATGCCAAGAAAACTGGAATCGTAAAGTCGAAGAACGCCGCAACAAAGGCGAAAGTGACTGCATCGAAGCCAAAGGCTGTAGTAGCGAAAGCCCCAAAGGCAAAGCCAGCGGTGTCTGCAAGACCCAAAAAGACGGTGAAGAAAGCATCGGTTTCTGCTACCGCCAAGAAGCCGAAAGCGAAGACTACGGCTGCCAAAAAGTAAATTGTGAAAAAGTACAGTATTTGGTACATGTTCGCAATCAAAACTTTAGATTTATGATTTATAGATCTGAAATTTGTTTATATAAGTCCTTTTCAGGGCTACAACGTTCTGTTGCAAGAGAAAAAAACTTTAATTTAAATAGTATTTGTGTATTAAAATGTTCTACTTATTTATTAGCTGACGTTCGCAGCAACAATAAAACGCTTCATGTCTTGCGTTGCGTTATTGAATTACATTGCATATTGGCCGCATTAAGTTTTCGTTTCCGATATTTATTTGAACAGTATCACCCCATATTGCGGGTAGATACGTTTTATTGGTAAATTCATTTTCGATGATTGGTGATTGGTATATCGAAAAATGGATTTCTTTGGTATAACCCATTGTGGCCCTGAAAAGGGCCGTTTTGAATTGTTGTCCGCATTCGCAGGAGCCAATTATTTGGAGCTGGTGTACTTGGTAACAGCCTTGGTTCCCTCACTGACAGCATGCTTGGCCAACTCTCCAGGCAGAAGCAGGCGAACAGCCGTTTGGATTTCCCGACTGGTGATGGTCGAGCGCTTGTTGTAGTGAGCTAGACGAGACGCTTCGGCAGCAATTCGCTCGAAAATATCATTTACAAAGCTGTTCATTATGCTCATCGCCTTCGACGAAATTCCGGTGTCAGGATGGACCTGCTTGAGAACCTTGTAAATGTAGATGGCATAACTCTCCTTCCTCTTGCGTTTCTTTTTCTTGTCGTTCTTGGTGATGTTCTTCTGAGCCTTGCCAGCCTTCTTGGCTGCCTTTCCACTAGTTTTCGGAGGCATTGTTCACGTTACTTATATTTTCACAAACACAATTCACTTATCGTGATGTGGGCCCGAACGCGTTCACCTTTATACTTTTTTTCGAGCAGTCAATTCAGGTCTAAGTCCCCCACCCCTAACTGAACGCGCCGGCAAACGGAAAAGTATAAATATTCCGCTGTCGGGGTTCGACGAGCATTCGTGTTCCGTGTGTAAAGTGAACTAAGTGAAATAAACGCAAAGCAAAATGTCTGGACGTGGAAAAGGTGGCAAAGTGAAGGGAAAGGCAAAGTCCCGCTCGAACAGTGCCGGTCTTCAATTCCCTGTGGGCCGTATTCACCGTCTGCTCCGAAAGGGCAACTACGCCGAGCGTGTTGGTGCAGGCGCTCCAGTTTACCTAGCTGCCGTAATGGAATATCTGGCCGCTGAGGTTCTCGAGTTGGCTGGCAATGCTGCTCGTGACAACAAGAAGACTAGAATTATTCCGCGTCATCTGCAACTGGCCATCCGAAACGACGAGGAGTTAAACAAGCTGCTCTCCGGCGTCACAATTGCACAAGGTGGCGTGTTGCCTAATATACAGGCTGTTCTGTTGCCCAAGAAGACCGAGAAGAAGGCCTAAACGTTTCAAAGGCTAAGCTAAAAACCTACTTGTACATAAAATCGTCAAACCGTCCTTTTCAGGACGACCAAATTATTACCAAAGAATTGGAAAAATTTTACACTTGGGAATTTTTTGTAAATAGTAAATCATAAGAAAAACTACTTAAAGATTGACATGTTGTACAGTTTTTCTTCTATATGCGGTATAAACTACAATTTGCTTCTTTAAATACTCCCACACCACGATGTGATGCTTTACACGCGGTGTCTGAAACCACTTCAGTCTGTTCAAGGCCATGTTAGAAATACACATTCCGTCTGAAAGAGTACGAACGACCGACATTTATTTTTAGTTACGACCTACATATTTCTGAAGTCCCAACCAATAAAATTAAATACTTTTTGAAAATCTTCCTCCTTTTAAAAACTAAATAGTGGTCCTGAAAAGTACCGATTGCTTAATAGGGGTACAGAATTTACAGTTTTTTTAACCGCCAAATCCGTAGAGGGTGCGGCCTTGCCTCTTCAGAGCGTAGACAACATCCATGGCTGTAACAGTCTTCCTCTTGGCGTGTTCGGTGTAGGTGACGGCATCACGAATTACGTTCTCCAAGAAAACCTTTAGAACGCCACGCGTTTCCTCGTATATGAGTCCAGATATGCGCTTCACACCGCCTCGACGAGCCAAACGGCGGATAGCAGGCTTCGTGATACCTTGGATGTTATCACGCAGCACTTTGCGATGACGCTTGGCGCCACCCTTTCCCAAGCCTTTGCCTCCTTTACCACGACCAGTCATTTTTCACTGTTTTATACTATACTACTATACACACACAGCACGAAAGTCACTAAAGAACTAAATTCAACGTTTCGGCGTGCCCCTATTTATAGGTAAAACGACAAAAACCCGAGAGAGTACGAACGATATGTTCGTTTCGTTCTTCGGTCGTCAAATGAAATGGCCTCTGTTTTTCTCTCTCTCTTTCACCATCCACGATTGCTATATAAGTAGGTAGCAAATGCTCTGATCGTTTATTGTGTTTTTAAACGTGAAGTAGTGAAGGTGAAATTTTGTGAAACACAAATGGCTCGTACCAAGCAAACTGCACGCAAATCGACTGGTGGAAAAGCACCACGCAAACAACTGGCTACAAAGGCCGCTCGCAAGAGTGCTCCAGCCACTGGAGGTGTGAAGAAGCCCCATCGCTATCGCCCTGGAACAGTGGCCTTGCGTGAAATCCGTCGCTACCAAAAGAGCACCGAGCTTCTAATCCGCAAGCTGCCTTTCCAGCGTCTGGTGCGTGAAATCGCTCAGGACTTTAAGACGGACTTGCGATTCCAGAGCTCGGCGGTTATGGCTCTGCAGGAAGCTAGCGAAGCCTACCTAGTTGGTCTCTTCGAAGATACCAACTTGTGTACCATTCATGCCAAGCGTGTCACCATTATGCCCAAAGACATCCAGTTAGCGCGACGCATTCGCGGCGAGCGTGCTTAAGCTGACAGGGCATCAACTTGCAGTGTAGTACTCTATAATCGGTCCTTTTCAGGACCACAAACTAGATTCAATGAGATAAAATTTTCTGTTGCGACTATTTATAAAATAAAAACAAATAAGAACAAAATTCATATTCTATTATTATTATATTAATATCTTCAATCATACGTAAAAATAGTAATTCTGCCAGAAAAAGAATCAAAATAATCTTGTTTTTATTATTAAATTCAAGAAGAGGTTATTACAATAATAAATATTTTTTATTTGTTCTTGATGCTAACGTCCAGTAAAACTAGCAGTAAAAGTGTCGTGGCAAGGGACGCTGAACTTTAAACACCTAAAAAAAATCTAAATTACGCGAAAGACAGTTTGGAAATAATGAAATTACATTGATGAGAGCAATATTTATAAAATAACAGAAAATAATAAAATAAAATGAGCTGTTTTATATTTTTTTCTATGTGTTAACTTAAGTTGGAAATATTATTGAAGAGGTCGTACGCGACAATTGACACTGTCCCTTCAAACGTCTGTAAAAAATAAAAGTTATCTAAAATTCAGCATGGAAATTGGTTAATTTGGTTGGGGAATTTAATATCTATTACATAACAAAGGATAATAAAAAATTGTTGCTTCTTATTTTTTATTTGATTTATTTATTTGACTACATCGAGGCTAATGCATATATGGCGAGGAAATCGATTGATTTCCGAACAAATTATTTGAAAATATGCATGAAAGGTCTGATCTAATTAAGCAAACACATTAATAATTCAAGAAAATTTTATTTATTATATTAATATTATATTATTTAAGAAAGTATTTGTATTTTTAACGATAGAAAATTATTTCTGAATGCTGCCGTTAAGGAAACTTTTTCTGTAGGTTAATGTGAACTTAAATTAACTAATATAGTATCTTAATTAATAATATACGCTTCTTTCAGAAGTCTTTCTAAGGAATGAACGTTGCAATTTCAATAAACATTAGGAATTAGTAAAATATTTGCAATATTTCTTATTTTAATTGATGTTTTGTTATAAATTGGTCCAGTTAAAAATGTAAATATAAAACTTCAATCAACATTTGAAAGTCTCCAAATCCATATTACATCCTTTTAAAAATGTAAAGTGACGAAATAATTATTTAAAAGTTTAGAACAATTAAAACCTTATTTTTATTAATGATTTTAAATACTAAAAAATTAAAAAAGGTTTATACTTCAAGCCAACTTAGACATAGTAAATGACTGATGTCAGTAGCATTGTTAAAGTGCTCTCTCCTCGATTCTCATAAGAGCAAAGGAGGTTGGTAGGCAGCGCGCGGCCCGTTTTTAACAGAAAAAAGTGTTCTCTGTGAATAAAATGTCTGATTCTGCAGTTGCAACGTCCGCTTCCCCAGTGGTTGCCACGCCAGCGACAGTTGAGAAGAAAGTGGTCCAAAAAAAGGCATCTGGATCCGGAAAGGCTAAGAAAGCCACTGCGACGCCGTCACATCCGCCAACTCAGCAAATGGTGGACGCTTCTATTAAAAATTTAAAGGAGCGTGGCGGTTCATCACTTCTTGCAATAAAAAAATATATCACTGCCACCTATAAATGCGACGCCCAAAAGTTAGCGCCATTCATCAAGAAGTACCTAAAATCGGCCGTGGTCAATGGAAAGCTTATCCAAACAAAGGGAAAAGGTGCATCTGGATCTTTCAAACTGTCGGCCTCCGCCAAGAAGGACAAGGATCCGAAGGCAAAGTCGAAGGTTTTGTCTGCAGAGAAAAAAGTTCAAAGCAAGAAGGTAGCCTCTAAAAAGATTGGTGTCTCCTCCAAAAAAACTGCCTCTGGGGCTGCTGACACAAAGCCCAAAGCTAAGAAGGGTGTGGCTACCAAAAAGACTGCCGAAAATAAGAAAACTGAGAAGGCAAAAGCCAAGGATGCCAAGAAAACTGGAATCGTAAAGTCGAAGAACGCCGCAACAAAGGCGAAAGTGACTGCATCGAAGCCAAAGGCTGTAGTAGCGAAAGCCCCAAAGGCAAAGCCAGCGGTGTCTGCAAGACCCAAAAAGACGGTGAAGAAAGCATCGGTTTCTGCTACCGCCAAGAAGCCGAAAGCGAAGACTACGGCTGCCAAAAAGTAAATTGTGAAAAAGTACAGTATTTGGTACATGTTCGCAATCAAAACTTTAGATTTATGATTTATAGATCTGAAATTTGTTTATATAAGTCCTTTTCAGGGCTACAACGTTCTGTTGCAAGAGAAAAAAACTTTAATTTAAATAGTATTTGTGTATTAAAATGTTCTACTTATTTATTAGCTGACGTTCGCAGCAACAATAAAACGCTTCATGTCTTGCGTTGCGTTATTGAATTACATTGCATATTGGCCGCATTAAGTTTTCGTTTCCGATATTTATTTGAACAGTATCACCCCATATTGCGGGTAGATACGTTTTATTGGTAAATTCATTTTCGATGATTGGTGATTGGTATATCGAAAAATGGATTTCTTTGGTATAACCCATTGTGGCCCTGAAAAGGGCCGTTTTGAATTGTTGTCCGCATTCGCAGGAGCCAATTATTTGGAGCTGGTGTACTTGGTAACAGCCTTGGTTCCCTCACTGACAGCATGCTTGGCCAACTCTCCAGGCAGAAGCAGGCGAACAGCCGTTTGGATTTCCCGACTGGTGATGGTCGAGCGCTTGTTGTAGTGAGCTAGACGAGACGCTTCGGCAGCAATTCGCTCGAAAATATCATTTACAAAGCTGTTCATTATGCTCATCGCCTTCGACGAAATTCCGGTGTCAGGATGGACCTGCTTGAGAACCTTGTAAATGTAGATGGCATAACTCTCCTTCCTCTTGCGTTTCTTTTTCTTGTCGTTCTTGGTGATGTTCTTCTGAGCCTTGCCAGCCTTCTTGGCTGCCTTTCCACTAGTTTTCGGAGGCATTGTTCACGTTACTTATATTTTCACAAACACAATTCACTTATCGTGATGTGGGCCCGAACGCGTTCACCTTTATACTTTTTTTCGAGCAGTCAATTCAGGTCTAAGTCCCCCACCCCTAACTGAACGCGCCGGCAAACGGAAAAGTATAAATATTCCGCTGTCGGGGTTCGACGAGCATTCGTGTTCCGTGTGTAAAGTGAACTAAGTGAAATAAACGCAAAGCAAAATGTCTGGACGTGGAAAAGGTGGCAAAGTGAAGGGAAAGGCAAAGTCCCGCTCGAACCGTGCCGGTCTTCAATTCCCTGTGGGCCGTATTCACCGTCTGCTCCGAAAGGGCAACTACGCCGAGCGTGTTGGTGCAGGCGCTCCAGTTTACCTAGCTGCCGTAATGGAATATCTGGCCGCTGAGGTTCTCGAGTTGGCTGGCAATGCTGCTCGTGACAACAAGAAGACTAGAATTATTCCGCGTCATCTGCAACTGGCCATCCGAAACGACGAGGAGTTAAACAAGCTGCTCTCCGGCGTCACAATTGCACAAGGTGGCGTGTTGCCTAATATACAGGCTGTTCGTTCTGTTGCCCAAGAAGACCGAGAAGAAGGCCTAAACGTTTCAAAGGCTAAGCTAAAAACCTACTTGTACATAAAATCGTCAAACCGTCCTTTTCAGGACGACCAAATTATTACCAAAGAATTGGAAAAATTTTACACTTGGGAATTTTTTGTAAATAGTAAATCATAAGAAAAACTACTTAAAGATTGACATGTTGTACAGTTTTTCTTCTATATGCGGTATAAACTACAATTTGCTTCTTTAAATACTCCCACACCACGATGTGATGCTTTACACGCGGTGTCTGAAACCACTTCAGTCTGTTCAAGGCCATGTTAGAAATACACATTCCGTCTGAAAGAGTACGAACGACCGACATTTATTTTTAGTTACGACCTACATATTTCTGAAGTCCCAACCAATAAAATTAAATACTTTTTGAAAATCTTCCTCCTTTTAAAAACTAAATAGTGGTCCTGAAAAGTACCGATTGCTTAATAGGGGTACAGAATTTACAGTTTTTTTAACCGCCAAATCCGTAGAGGGTGCGGCCTTGCCTCTTCAGAGCGTAGACAATGTGGGAACCGGTGCGAGAGGAAGATGAGCGCAACTCACGCCCTCCCGATTAATCTAACATAAGCAGAGAGACGAGCGATCGGGCTGGAGAGAGAGAGGCAGTCGATTAATGGAGTTGAATGTGAACACACGTATTAGAATACCATTGTGAACTAGTAATAAATAATATAACTAACTGTGAAATAAAGTGTATTGAAACGAAGACTAAACTACCGAATTATTACATTGGCGACGAGGTAAAAAAAAAACAACTTATAAATTAATCAAAATAAGAAAAATTCAGTGCAAACCGGCATATGCTGAAATTAGCACGCAACAGTCCCGTTAGTTTGTTCTTTTCGTTCCCTGGCGTTCTTCGTATATATATGAACGCGCGGGCAAATGCACGCTGACGAACGAATGTGATGAAGAGAAGAGAGAATGAAGGAAAATGAATAAAATATAAGAATGCTCGCAGGCATTTCAGTTATGGCAGCTCGTATGTAAAAAAAAAAACACAACAACAATAAAAGAATGAAAAATAAAAGGAAAGAGAAAACAACTGACAAATTACAGTGACAGTGCCAAGAGACACAGATTTTATTACTGTTCTATCTGACTTGGGTCAGGGGCTGTACTAAAAGTACAAGCCGAGTAAATAATTTTGAGCTGACTTAAGTCAGGGGCTGTACTAGATGTACAAGCCGAGTAAATAATTTTGAGCTGACTTAAGTCAGGGGCTGTACTAGATGTACGAGCCGAACAAATAATCATAAGCTGATTCAAGTCAGGGGCTGTACTAAAGGTACGAGTCGAATAATTAGATATGAGCTGATTTGGATCAGGGGCTGTACTAAAGTATCAGTCGATAGTCGACCTACAAGCAATGGCAGAGAGCGTAATCAGGCCGTTTCTTTGCGAGACGATTGAGAAGTCCCTGTTGCGTGTGGAATGGGAGAAATGGCTTAGAGCTTTCGAAATATATGTGCAAGCTGAGGAGATCATCAGTTCACCATCCCGGAAAAGAAACAAACTGTTACATCTTGGCGGCCCTCAGCTACAAACGGTAGCATTTTCACTGCCCGGAGCCGTGATAACAGAAACGGCGGCTGGAGACCAGACCGACATATTTCAGACGTTAGTCGATAAGTTGAATGCGTTTTTCTCGCCGAAACAGAACTCAAGTTTCGAGAGACATTTATTTAGGAACCTTTCTCCTGCAGAGGGGGAGACATTTGCGAAGTTTGTATTGAGGCTGAGATACCAAATTCAAAAATGCGATTTTGGATCCACTAAAGCCGAAATCGAGGAGATCTGTTTAAAGGATAAGATCATCGATAGCTGCGCCAACATAAGCCTAAAACGGAAACTTTTGGAAAAAGAGTACAATTTATCGGAGATAATAAATCTCTGCCAAATGGAGGAAGAAATCAACAAAGAGTCCGAGATAATGCGACCACAGCTGAATCTGGAGGGAATAAACAGAATACAAACGAATACAAAATCGTCCAACATGCAGTGGGAGTGCAGCAGATGTGGTCGAAAAGGCCACAACCATAATAGCCCCAATTGTCCAGCCTTAAAACAACAATGCAATAAATGCACACGGTTCGGGCACTTTGCAAACAAGTGCCGAACCAATTTAAAGCGACCAGGAAACCAGAACAACAGCAATGCAACAAAACGACAACGCTCAAACGTGAACCTGGTAAATGAAGGGGATGATAAGAAACCGGCAAATAACTGTTTTAAAATTCTAAGTGACGACGAAGACGAAGTAATCAAATGCCAAGTGGGTGGCCAAGAAATGCCTTTCATCATCGACTCAGGATCACGTTTCAATCTCATAAGTCCGGAGGATTGGTCAATTCTACAAGATAAGAAAGCAACAATTTTCAACGTCCAATGGGACTGCTCGAATCATTTTAGAGCATATGCTTCAGACGAATTACTGCAAATAATCTGTTGTTTTGATGCACCTGTATCCATTGGATCTAACCCGGAGGTAATTGCTCCATTTTTTGTAATTAAAAAAGGAAAACAATCACTACTGGGCAAGGAAACGGCGATAAAGCTACAAGTATTACGACTCGGTTTGGGAGTCCACAGTATAGAGAGCGTATCTCCATTTCCAAAATGGAAAGGATTGCCAGTTAAACTATCCATTGACCCAGACATCAAACCAGTTCAACAACCGATGAGGCGGATTCCAATAGCGTTGGAAGAGAAAGTTATTGGAAAACTGGAGGAAGCGTTAGCCCTCGATATCATTGAACCAGTAATAGGACATTCTCAATGGATCTCACCAATGGTCATGACATTCAAAGAAAACGGGGATCTCCGCATCTGTATAGACATGAGACTAGCCAATAAAGCAATTTTAAGGGAGAACTATCCATTGCCTATCTTCGAAACGTTTATGACCAAACTGAGAGGAGCGAAATATTTTTCTCGTCTGGATCTCAAATATGCATATCATCAATTAGAATTGGACGAGGCTAGCAGAGCTATAACAACTTTCATAACTCCTCGTGGGTTGTTCCGGTATAAGCGATTGATGTTCGGGGTTAACTCTGCACCCGAAATTTTTCAAAGAAGACTGGAGGAGCTACTGGCACCGTGCCGAAATGTCCTGAATTATATCGATGATATCATCATATTCGGAACCAATGAAAATGGCCATGATAACGCCGTAAAAGAAATAAAGGAGATATTGGAGAAAAACAATGTCCTCTTGAATGGGGAGAAATGCATTTGGAAGACGGATAAAGTTAAATTTCTTGGGCATATCCTGTCAGACAGAGGAATTGAAGTTGATCCGGAAAAAGTATCCACAATCCTTTCATTCAGAAGTCCCAAAAATAAGGAGGAGGTCCGCAGTTTTCTGGGCCTTGTCACTTATGTTGGCAAATTCATACCGGATTTAGCCGACCGTACAGAACCATTAAGACGTTTGCTAAGAAAGGATTGCAGATTTAATTGGGATAAAAATGAGGAAAAAGCATACAAGGACCTAAAATCTCATTTGGCCAAGATACCAAACTTGTCCTATTTTGACCCCGATAACACTACACAACTGATAGCCGACGCCAGCCCTGTCGCGCTCGGAGCTGTACTATTACAGTTCACTAGAGACAAGGAACTAAAAATAATTTCGTTTGCTAGTCGGAGTCTATCGGATGTTGAAAAGCGATATTCACAGACGGAAAAAGAAAGTCTGGCCTTAGTCTGGGCTGTTGAGAAGTTTTATTTTTACCTGGCTGGATTAGAATTCGAGCTGGTGACGGATCACAAACCACTGGAGGCAATATTCAAACCAACTTCGAAGCCTCCAGCGCGAATTGAAAGGTGGCTCTTACGCATACAGGCGTTCAAGTTTAAAGTAATCTACAAGGCGGGCAAAGAGAATATTTCAGACGCTCTGTCTCGACTTTGTGAACTGGCTGCGACGAACTCTTCCTGGCGAAATGATGAATATAATGTCTTTCGGGTCATCGAATACTCTGTTCCTGCAGCGTTACACATATCAGAAATATCCCAAGCAAATAGTATGGATGAGGAAATCATTGACGTCATGTCCTGTTTGGAGACTGACACTTGGGATCCATTTACATCAAACAAATTTTACCCATTTCGATATGAACTTTCGACGCTTGGGAAAATTCTGCTTAGAGGAACACGATTAGTCATCCCGGCAACTTTTCGAAAGAGAGTATTAGAACTTGCCCATGAAGGTCATCCAGGCGAGTCTGCAATGAAGCGGCGTTTAAGGTCAAAGGTATGGTGGCCACGCATCGACCGAGACGCAGAGAATTTTGTAAAAGCATGTAGAGACTGTTTAGTAGTCTCTCAACCTTTAGGCCCAGCACCGATGCAGAGAACACCATTTCCAACAAGCGCTTGGATGTCGATAGCCAGTGATCTTTTGGGTCCATTGCCGAATGGAAAATATGTCCTGGTCTTTATAGACTATTTTTCAAGATACATGGAGCTAAAGTTTATGCAATCGATATCCTCAACAGCTATTATTGGGGCAATGAAGGAAATATTCTGCCGATTAGGGTTTTCAAAGTACCTGCGGACAGATAATGATAGACAGTACGTTAGTGAGATGTTTGAAAATTATTGCAGTTTGAATGGCATTACCCTAATACGGACTCCACCATATTGGCCTCAGGCTAATGGTGAGGTGGAGAATATAAACAAGTCCCTAGTAAAAAGACTAAAAATTGCACACTTAAACAAGAAGAACTTGGAGCAGGAAATTCAGGAGTTTCTTTTAATGCATAACGTCACCCCTCATGGTACTACTGGAACAGCCCCTTCAGAGTTAATGTTTAATCGTTTGATTCGAGATAAAATTCCTAACATACAAGATGTTGTAGGGGTTTTTACTGACTCGGCTGAAAAAGATAATGACCAGATACAAAAGCATAAAGGTAAAGTAGCTGGTGATAAAAAGAGAGGGGCAAAGGATGTAGACATTCAGGTAGGAGATCAGGTACTAATGAAAAACGTAATATTTCCTAGTAAGCTGACACCGAACTTTGACATAACTGAATACCAGGTCTTGGAGCGAGAGGGAAATATTGTTAAAGTCTCAGGGGGTGGTAAGACACTTCTTAGGGACGTTAGCCATCTAAAAAAGATTCCAGCTGCCTCCACCACGATGACGGTTCCGGCTTCCACCACGAACTTGGAGGAACACAACCAACACTTGCTGGCCAAATCATCCGAGGAAAACGATACGTCTGCGAGACCTGGGTTGAAGCTCAAGCTGAAAAACATAGGAGGGATGTGGGAACCGGTGCGAGAGGAAGATGAGCGCAACTCACGCCCTCCCGATTAATCTAACATAAGCAGAGAGACGAGCGATCGGGCTGGAGAGAGAGAGGCAGTCGATTAATGGAGTTGAATGTGAACACACGTATTAGAATACCATTGTGAACTAGTAATAAATAATATAACTAACTGTGAAATAAAGTGTATTGAAACGAAGACTAAACTACCGAATTATTACAGACAACATCCATGGCTGTTGGAAAAATTTTACACTTGGGAATTTTTTGTAAATAGTAAATCATAAGAAAAACTACTTAAAGATTGACATGTTGTACAGTTTTTCTTCTATATGCGGTATAAACTACAATTTGCTTCTTTAAATACTCCCACACCACGATGTGATGCTTTACACGCGGTGTCTGAAACCACTTCAGTCTGTTCAAGGCCATGTTAGAAATACACATTCCGTCTGAAAGAGTACGAACGACCGACATTTATTTTTAGTTACGACCTACATATTTCTGAAGTCCCAACCAATAAAATTAAATACTTTTTGAAAATCTTCCTCCTTTTAAAAACTAAATAGTGGTCCTGAAAAGTACCGATTGCTTAATAGGGGTACAGAATTTACAGTTTTTTTAACCGCCAAATCCGTAGAGGGTGCGGCCTTGCCTCTTCAGAGCGTAGACAACATCCATGGCTGTAACAGTCTTCCTCTTGGCGTGTTCGGTGTAGGTGACGGCATCACGAATTACGTTCTCCAAGAAAACCTTTAGAACGCCACGCGTTTCCTCGTATATGAGTCCAGATATGCGCTTCACACCGCCTCGACGAGCCAAACGGCGGATAGCAGGCTTCGTGATACCTTGGATGTTATCACGCAGCACTTTGCGATGACGCTTGGCGCCACCCTTTCCCAAGCCTTTGCCTCCTTTACCACGACCAGTCATTTTTCACTGTTTTATACTATACTACTATACACACACAGCACGAAAGTCACTAAAGAACTAAATTCAACGTTTCGGCGTGCCCCTATTTATAGGTAAAACGACAAAAACCCGAGAGAGTACGAACGATATGTTCGTTTCGTTCTTCGGTCGTCAAATGAAATGGCCTCTGTTTTTCTCTCTCTCTTTCACCATCCACGATTGCTATATAAGTAGGTAGCAAATGCTCTGATCGTTTATTGTGTTTTTAAACGTGAAGTAGTGAAGGTGAAATTTTGTGAAACACAAATGGCTCGTACCAAGCAAACTGCACGCAAATCGACTGGTGGAAAAGCACCACGCAAACAACTGGCTACAAAGGCCGCTCGCAAGAGTGCTCCAGCCACTGGAGGTGTGAAGAAGCCCCATCGCTATCGCCCTGGAACAGTGGCCTTGCGTGAAATCCGTCGCTACCAAAAGAGCACCGAGCTTCTAATCCGCAAGCTGCCTTTCCAGCGTCTGGTGCGTGAAATCGCTCAGGACTTTAAGACGGACTTGCGATTCCAGAGCTCGGCGGTTATGGCTCTGCAGGAAGCTAGCGAAGCCTACCTAGTTGGTCTCTTCGAAGATACCAACTTGTGTGCCATTCATGCCAAGCGTGTCACCATTATGCCCAAAGACATCCAGTTAGCGCGACGCATTCGCGGCGAGCGTGCTTAAGCTGACAGGGCATCAACTTGCAGTGTAGTACTCTATAATCGGTCCTTTTCAGGACCACAAACTAGATTCAATGAGATAAAATTTTCTGTTGCGACTATTTATAAAATAAAAACAAATAAGAACAAAATTCATATTCTATTATTATTATATTAATATCTTCAATCATACGTAAAAATAGTAATTCTGCCAGAAAAAGAATCAAAATAATCTTGTTTTTATTATTAAATTCAAGAAGAGGTTATTACAATAATAAATATTTTTTATTTGTTCTTGATGCTAACGTCCAGTAAAACTAGCAGTAAAAGTGTCGTGGCAAGGGACGCTGAACTTTAAACACCTAAAAAAAATCTAAATTACGCGAAAGACAGTTTGGAAATAATGAAATTACATTGATGAGAGCAATATTTATAAAATAACAGAAAATAATAAAATAAAATGAGCTGTTTTATATTTTTTTCTATGTGTTAACTTAAGTTGGAAATATTATTGAAGAGGTCGTACGCGACAATTGACACTGTCCCTTCAAACGTCTGTAAAAAATAAAAGTTATCTAAAATTCAGCATGGAAATTGGTTAATTTGGTTGGGGAATTTAATATCTATTACATAACAAAGGATAATAAAAAATTGTTGCTTCTTATTTTTTATTTGATTTATTTATTTGACTACATCGAGGCTAATGCATATATGGCGAGGAAATCGATTGATTTCCGAACAAATTATTTGAAAATATGCATGAAAGGTCTGATCTAATTAAGCAAACACATTAATAATTCAAGAAAATTTTATTTATTATATTAATATTATATTATTTAAGAAAGTATTTGTATTTTTAACGATAGAAAATTATTTCTAAATGCTGCCGTTAAGGAAACTTTTTCTGTAGGTTAATGTGAACTTAAATTAACTAATATAGTATCTTAATTAATAATATACGCTTCTTTCAGAAGTCTTTCTAAGGGATGAACGTTGCAATTTCAATAAACATTAGGAATTAGTAAAATATTTGCAATATTTCTTATTTTAATTGATGTTTTGTTATAAATTGGTCCAGTTAAAAATGTAAATATAAAACTTCAATCAACATTTGAAAGTCTCCAAATCCATATTACATCCTTTTAAAAATGTAAAGTGACGAAATAATTATTTAAAAGTTTAGAACAATTAAAACCTTATTTTTATTAATGATTTTAAATACTAAAAAATTAAAAAAGGTTTATACTTCAAGCCAACTTAGACATAGTAAATGACTGATGTCAGTAGCATTGTTAAAGTGCTCTCTCCTCGATTCTCATAAGAGCAAAGGAGGTTGGTAGGCAGCGCGCGGCCCGTTTTTAACAGAAAAAAGTGTTCTCTGTGAATAAAATGTCTGATTCTGCAGTTGCAACGTCCGCTTCCCCAGTGGTTGCCACGCCAGCGACAGTTGAGAAGAAAGTGGTCCAAAAAAAGGCATCTGGATCCGGAAAGGCTAAGAAAGCCACTGCGACGCCGTCACATCCGCCAACTCAGCAAATGGTGGACGCTTCTATTAAAAATTTAAAGGAGCGTGGCGGTTCATCACTTCTTGCAATAAAAAAATATATCACTGCCACCTATAAATGCGACGCCCAAAAGTTAGCGCCATTCATCAAGAAGTACCTAAAATCGGCCGTGGTCAATGGAAAGCTTATCCAAACAAAGGGAAAAGGTGCATCTGGATCTTTCAAACTGTCGGCCTCCGCCAAGAAGGACAAGGATCCGAAGGCAAAGTCGAAGGTTTTGTCTGCAGAGAAAAAAGTTCAAAGCAAGAAGGTAGCCTCTAAAAAGATTGGTGTCTCCTCCAAAAAAACTGCCTCTGGGGCTGCTGACACAAAGCCCAAAGCTAAGAAGGGTGTGGCTACCAAAAAGACTGCCGAAAATAAGAAAACTGAGAAGGCAAAAGCCAAGGATGCCAAGAAAACTGGAATCGTAAAGTCGAAGAACGCCGCAACAAAGGCGAAAGTGACTGCATCGAAGCCAAAGGCTGTAGTAGCGAAAGCCCCAAAGGCAAAGCCAGCGGTGTCTGCAAGACCCAAAAAGACGGTGAAGAAAGCATCGGTTTCTGCTACCGCCAAGAAGCCGAAAGCGAAGACTACGGCTGCCAAAAAGTAAATTGTGAAAAAGTACAGTATTTGGTACATGTTCGCAATCAAAACTTTAGATTTATGATTTATAGATCTGAAATTTGTTTATATAAGTCCTTTTCAGGGCTACAACGTTCTGTTGCAAGAGAAAAAAACTTTAATTTAAATAGTATTTGTGTATTAAAATGTTCTACTTATTTATTAGCTGACGTTCGCAGCAACAATAAAACGCTTCATGTCTTGCGTTGCGTTATTGAATTACATTGCATATTGGCCGCATTAAGTTTTCGTTTCCGATATTTATTTGAACAGTATCACCCCATATTGCGGGTAGATAAGATACGTTTTATTGGTAAATTCATTTTCGATGATTGGTGATTGGTATATCGAAAAATGGATTTCTTTGGTATAACCCATTGTGGCCCTGAAAAGGGCCGTTTTGAATTGTTGTCCGCATTCGCAGGAGCCAATTATTTGGAGCTGGTGTACTTGGTAACAGCCTTGGTTCCCTCACTGACAGCATGCTTGGCCAACTCTCCAGGCAGAAGCAGGCGAACAGCCGTTTGGATTTCCCGACTGGTGATGGTCGAGCGCTTGTTGTAGTGAGCTAGACGAGACGCTTCGGCAGCAATTCGCTCGAAAATATCATTTACAAAGCTGTTCATTATGCTCATCGCCTTCGACGAAATTCCGGTGTCAGGATGGACCTGCTTGAGAACCTTGTAAATGTAGATGGCATAACTCTCCTTCCTCTTGCGTTTCTTTTTCTTGTCGTTCTTGGTGATGTTCTTCTGAGCCTTGCCAGCCTTCTTGGCTGCCTTTCCACTAGTTTTCGGAGGCATTGTTCACGTTACTTATATTTTCACAAACACAATTCACTTATCGTGATGTGGGCCCGAACGCGTTCACCTTTATACTTTTTTTCGAGCAGTCAATTCAGGTCTAAGTCACCCACCCCTAACTGAACGCGCCGGCAAACGGAAAAGTATAAATATTCCGCTGTCGGGGTTCGACGAGCATTCGTGTTCGTGTGTAAAGTGAACTAAGTGAAATAAACGCAATGCAAAATGTCTGGACGTGGAAAAGGTGGCAAAGTGAAGGGAAAGGCAAAGTCCCGCTCGAACCGTGCCGGTCTTCAATTCCCTGTGGGCCGTATTCACCGTCTGCTCCGAAAGGGCAACTACGCCGAGCGTGTTGGTGCAGGCGCTCCAGTTTACCTAGCTGCCGTAATGGAATATCTGGCCGCTGAGGTTCTCGAGTTGGCTGGCAATGCTGCTCGTGACAACAAGAAGACTAGAATTATTCCGCGTCATCTGCAACTGGCCATCCGAAACGACGAGGAGTTAAACAAGCTGCTCTCCGGCGTCACAATTGCACAAGGTGGCGTGTTGCCTAATATACAGGCTGTTCTGTTGCCCAAGAAGACCGAGAAGAAGGCCTAAACGTTTCAAAGGCTAAGCTAAAAACCTACTTGTACATAAAATCGTCAAACCGTCCTTTTCAGGACGACCAAATTATTACCAAAGAATTGGAAAAATTTTACACTTGGGAATTTTTTGTAAATAGTAAATCATAAGAAAAACTACTTAAAGATTGACATGTTGTACAGTTTTTCTTCTATATGCGGTATAAACTACAATTTGCTTCTTTAAATACTCCCACACCACGATGTGATGCTTTACACGCGGTGTCTGAAACCACTTCAGTCTGTTCAAGGCCATGTTAGAAATACACATTCCGTCTGAAAGAGTACGAACGACCGACATTTATTTTTAGTTACGACCTACATATTTCTGAAGTCCCAACCAATAAAATTAAATACTTTTTGAAAATCTTCCTCCTTTTAAAAACTAAATAGTGGTCCTGAAAAGTACCGATTGCTTAATAGGGGTACAGAATTTACAGTTTTTTTAACCGCCAAATCCGTAGAGGGTGCGGCCTTGCCTCTTCAGAGCGTAGACAACATCCATGGCTGTAACAGTCTTCCTCTTGGCGTGTTCGGTGTAGGTGACGGCATCACGAATTACGTTCTCCAAGAAAACCTTTAGAACGCCACGCGTTTCCTCGTATATGAGTCCAGATATGCGCTTCACACCGCCTCGACGAGCCAAACGGCGGATAGCAGGCTTCGTGATACCTTGGATGTTATCACGCAGCACTTTGCGATGACGCTTGGCGCCACCCTTTCCCAAGCCTTTGCCTCCTTTACCACGACCAGTCATTTTTCACTGTTTTATACTATACTACTATACACACACAGCACGAAAGTCACTAAAGAACTAAATTCAACGTTTCGGCGTGCCCCTATTTATAGGTAAAACGACAAAAACCCGAGAGAGTACGAACGATATGTTCGTTTCGTTCTTCGGTCGTCAAATGAAATGGCCTCTGTTTTTCTCTCTCTCTTTCACCATCCACGATTGCTATATAAGTAGGTAGCAAATGCTCTGATCGTTTATTGTGTTTTTAAACGTGAAGTAGTGAAGGTGAAATTTTGTGAAACACAAATGGCTCGTACCAAGCAAACTGCACGCAAATCGACTGGTGGAAAAGCACCACGCAAACAACTGGCTACAAAGGCCGCTCGCAAGAGTGCTCCAGCCACTGGAGGTGTGAAGAAGCCCCATCGCTATCGCCCTGGAACAGTGGCCTTGCGTGAAATCCGTCGCTACCAAAAGAGCACCGAGCTTCTAATCCGCAAGCTGCCTTTCCAGCGTCTGGTGCGTGAAATCGCTCAGGACTTTAAGACGGACTTGCGATTCCAGAGCTCGGCGGTTATGGCTCTGCAGGAAGCTAGCGAAGCCTACCTAGTTGGTCTCTTGGAAGATACCAACTTGTGTGCCATTCATGCCAAGCGTGTCACCATTATGCCCAAAGACATCCAGTTAGCGCGACGCATTCGCGGCGAGCGTGCTTAAGCTGACAGGGCATCAACTTGCAGTGTAGTACTCTATAATCGGTCCTTTTCAGGACCACAAACTAGATTCAATGAGATAAAATTTTCTGTTGCGACTATTTATAAAATAAAAACAAGAACAAAATTCATATTCTATTATTATTATATTAATATCTTCAATCATACGTAAAAATAGTAATTCTGCCAGAAAAAGAATCAAAATAATCTTATTTTTATTATTAAATTCAAGAAGAGGTTATTACAATAATAAATATTTTTTATTTGTTCTTGATGCTAACGTCCAGTAAAACTAGCAGTAAAAGTGTCGTGGCAAGGGACGCTGAACTTTAAACACCTAAAAAAATCGAAATTACGCGAAAGACAGTTTGGAAATAATGAAATTACATTGATGAGAGCAATATTTATAAAATAACAGAAAATAATAAAATAAAATGAGCTGTTTTATATTTTTTTCTATGTGTTAACTTAAGTTGGAAATATTATTGAAGAGGTCGTACGCGACAATTGACACTGTCCCTTCAAACGTCTGTAAAAAATAAAAGTTATCTAAAATTCAGCATGGAAATTGGTTAATTTGGTTGGGGAATTTAATATCTTTTACATAACAAAGGATAATAAAAAATTGTTGCTTCTTATTTTTTATTTGATTTATTTATTTGACTACATCGAGGCTAATGCATATATGGCGAGGAAATCGATTGATTTCCGAACAAATTATTTGAAAATATGCATGAAAGGTCTGATCTAATTAAGCAAACACATTAATAATTCAAGAAAATTTTATTTATTATATTAATATTATATTATTTAAGAAAGTATTTGTATTTTTAACGATAGAAAATTATTTCTGAATGCTGCCGTTAAGGAAACTTTTCTGTAGGTTAATGTGAACTTAAATTAACTAATATAGTATCTTAATTAATAATATACGCTTCTTTCAGAAGTCTTTCTAAGGGATGAACGTTGCAATTTCAATAAACATTAGGAATTAGTAAAATATTTGCAATATTTCTTATTTTAATTGATGTTTTGTTATAAATTGGTCCAGTTAAAAATGTAAATATAAAACTTCAATCAACATTTGAAAGTCTCCAAATCCATATTACATCCATTTAAAAATGTAAAGTGACGAAATAATTATTTAAAAGTTTAGAACAATTAAAACCTTATT
This sequence comes from Drosophila sechellia, assembly GCF_004382195.2. NCBI lineage: Eukaryota > Metazoa > Arthropoda > Insecta > Diptera > Drosophilidae > Drosophila > Drosophila sechellia. The sequence goes on from NW_022611272.1 coordinate 30,130, forward strand.
TTTATTAATGATTTTAAATACTAAAAAATTAAAAAAAGTTTATACTTCAAGCCAACTTCGACATAGTAAACGACTGATGTCAGTAGCATTGTTAAAGTGCTCTCCTCCTCGATTCTCATAAGAGCAAAGGAGGTTGGTAGGCAGCGCGCGGGCCGTTTTTAACAGAAAAAAGTGTTCTCTGTGAATAAAATGTCTGATTCTGCAGTTGCAACGTCCGCTTCCCCAGTGGCTGCCACGCCAGCGACAGTTGAGAAGAAAGTGGTCCAAAAAAAGGCATCTGGATCCGGAAAGACTAAGAAAGCCACTGCGACGCCGTCACATCCGCCAACTCAGCAAATGGTGGACGCTTCTATTAAAAATTTAAAGGAACGTGGCGGGTCATCACTTCTTGCAATAAAAAAATATATCACTGCCACCTATAAATGCGACGCCCAAAAGTTAGCGCCATTCATCAAGAAGTACCTAAAATCGGCCGTGGTCAATGGAAAGCTTATCCAAACAAAGGGAAAAGGTGCATCTGGATCTTTCAAACTGTCGGCCTCCGCCAAGAAGGACAAGGATCCGAAGGCAAAGTCGAAGGTTTTGTCTGCAGAGAAAAAAGTTCAAAGCAAGAAGGTAGCCTCTAAAAAGATTGGTGTCTCCTCCAAAAAAACTGCCTCTGGGGCTGCTGACACAAAGCCCAAAGCTAAGAAGGGTGTGGCTACCAAAAAGACTGCCGAAAATAAGAAAACTGAGAAGGCAAAAGCCAAGGATGCCAAGAAAACTGGAATCGTAAAGTCGAAGAACGCCGCAACAAAGGCGAAAGTGACTGCATCGGAGCCAAAGGCTGTAGTAGCGAAAGCCCCAAAGGCAAAGCCAGCGGTGTCTGCAAGACCCAAAAAGACGGCGAAGCATCGGTTTCTGCTACCGCCAAGAAGCCGAAAGCAAAGACTACGGCTGCCAAAAAGTAAATTGTGAAAAAGTACAGTATTTGGTACATGTTCGCAATCAAAACTTTAGATTTATGATTTATAGATCTGAAATTTGTTTATACAAGTCCTTTTCAGGGCTACAACGTTCTGTTGCAAGAGAAAAAAACTTTAATTTAAATAGTATTTGTGTATTAAAATGTTCTACTTATTTATTAGCTGACGTTCGCAGCAACAATAAAACGCTTCATGTCTTGCGTTGCGTTATTGAATTACATTGCATATTGGCCGCATTCAGTTTTCGTTTCCGATATTTATTTGAACAGTATCACCCCATATTGCGGGTAGATACGTTTTATTGGTAAATTCATTTTCTATGATTGGTGATTGGTATATCGAAAAATGGATTTCTTTGGTATAACCCATTGTGGCCCTGAAAAGGGCCGTTTTGAATTGTTGTCCGCATTCGCAGGAGCCAATTATTTGGAGCTGGTGTACTTGGTAACAGCCTTGGTTCCCTCACTGACAGCATGCTTGGCCAACTCTCCAGGCAGAAGCAGGCGAACAGCCGTTTGGATTTCCCGACTGGTGATGGTCGAGCGCTTGTTGTAGTGAGCTAGACGAGACGCTTCGGCAGCAATTCGCTCGAAAATATCATTTACAAAGCTGTTCATTATGCTCATCGCCTTCGACGAAATTCCGGTGTCAGGATGGACCTGCTTGAGAACCTTGTAAATGTAGATGGCATAGCTCTCCTTCCTCTTGCGTTTCTTTTTCTTGTCGTTCTTGGTGATGTTCTTCTGAGCCTTGCCAGCCTTCTTGGCTGCCTTTCCACTAGTTTTCGGAGGCATTGTTCTCGTTACTTATATTTTCACAAACACAATTCACTTATCGTGATGTGGACCCGAACGCGTTCACCTTTATACTTTTTTTCGAGCAGTCAATTCAGGTCTAAGTCACCCACCCCTAACTGAACGCGCCGGCAAACGGAAAAGTATAAATATTCCGCTGTTGGGGTTCGACGAGCATTCGTGTTCCGTGTGTAAAGTGAACTAAGTGAAATAAACGCAAAGCAAAATGTCTGGACGTGGAAAAGGTGGCAAAGTGAAGGGAAAGGCAAAGTCCCGCTCGAACCGTGCCGGTCTTCAATTCCCTGTGGGCCGTATTCACCGTCTGCTCCGAAAGGGCAACTACGCCGAGCGTGTTGGTGCAGGCGCTCCAGTTTACCTAGCTGCCGTAATGGAATATCTGGCCGCTGAGGTTCTCGAGTTGGCTGGCAATGCTGCTCGTGACAACAAGAAGACTAGAATTATTCCGCGTCATCTGCAACTGGCCATCCGAAACGACGAGGAGTTAAACAAGCTGCTCTCCGGCGTCACAATTGCACAAGGTGGCGTGTTGCCTAATATACAGGCTGTTCTGTTGCCCAAGAAGACCGAGAAGAAGGCCTAAACGTTTCAAAGGCTAAGCTAAAACCTACTTGTACATAAAATCGTCAAACCGTCCTTTTCAGGACGACCAAATTATTACCAAAGAATTGGAAAAATTTTACACTTGGGAATTTTTGTAAATAGTAAATCATAAGAAAAACTACTTAAAGATTGACATGTAGTACAGTTTTTCTTCTATATGCGGTATAAACTACAATTTGCTTCTTTAAATACTCCCACACCACGATGTGATGCTTTACACGCGGTGTCTGAAACCATTTCAGTCTGTTCAAGGCCATGTTAGAAATACACATTCCGTCTGAAAGAGTACGAACGACCGACATTTATTTTTAGTTACGATCTACATATTTCTGAAGTCCCAACCAATAAAATTAAATACTTTTTGAAAATCTTCCTCCTTTTAAAAACTAAATAGTGGTCCTGAAAAGTACCGATTGCTTAATAGGGGTACAGAATTTACAGTTTTTTTAACCGCCAAATCCGTAGAGGGTGCGGCCTTGCCTCTTCAGAGCGTAGACAACATCCATGGCTGTAACAGTCTTCCTCTTGGCGTGTTCGGTGTAGGTGACGGCATCACGAATTACGTTCTCCAAGAAAACCTTTAGAACGCCACGCGTTTCCTCGTATATGAGTCCAGATATGCGCTTCACACCGCCTCGACGAGCCAAACGGCGGATAGCAGGCTTCGTGATACCTTGGATGTTATCACGCAGCACTTTGCGATGACGCTTGGCGCCACCCTTTCCCAAGCCTTTGCCTCCTTTACCACGACCAGTCATTTTTCACTGTTTTATACTATTATACACACACAGCACGAAAGTCACTAAAGAACTAAATTCAACGTTTCGGCGTGCCCCTATTTATAGGTAAAACGACAAAAACCCGAGAGAGTACGAACGATATGTTCGTTTCGTTCTTCGGTCGTCAAATGAAATGGCCTCTGTTTTTCTCTCTCTCTTTCACCATCCACGATTGCTATATAAGTAGGTAGCAAATGCTCTGATCGTTTATTGTGTTTTTAAACGTGAAGTAGTGAAGGTGAAATCTTGTGAAACACAAATGGCTCGTACCAAGCAAACTGCACGCAAATCGACTGGTGGAAAAGCACCACGCAAACAACTGGCTACAAAGGCCGCTCGCAAGAGTGCTCCAGCCACTGGAGGTGTGAAGAAGCCCCATCGCTATCGCCCTGGAACAGTGGCCTTGCGTGAAATCCGTCGCTACCAAAGAGCACCGAGCTTCTAATCCGCAAGCTGCCTTTCCAGCGTCTGGTGCGTGAAATCGCCCAGGACTTTAAGACGGACTTGCGATTCCAGAGCTCGGCGGTTATGGCTCTGCAGGAAGCTAGCGAAGCCTACCTAGTTGGTCTCTTCGAAGATACCAACTTGTGTGCCATTCATGCCAAGCGTGTCACCATTATGCCCAAAGACATCCAGTTAGCGCGACGCATTCGCGGCGAGCGTGCTTAAGCTGACAGGGCATCAACTTGCAGTGTAGTACTCTATAATCGGTCCTTTTCAGGACCACAAACTAGATTCAATGAGATAAAATTTTCTGTTGCGACTATTTATAAAATAAAAACAAATAAGAACAAAATTCATATTCTATTATTATTATATTAATATCTTCAATCATACGTAAAAATAGTAATTCTGCCAGAGAAAGAATCAAAATAATCTTATTTTTATTATTAATTCAAGAAGAGGTTATTACAATAATAAATATTTTTTATTGTTCTTGATGCTAACGTCCAGTAAAACTAGCAGTAAAAGTGTCGTGGCAAGGGACGCTGAACTTTAAACACCTAAAAAAATCTAAATACGCGAAAGACAGTTTGGAAATAATGAAATTACATTGATGAGAGCAATATTTATAAAATAACAGAAAATAATAAAATAAAATGAGCTGTTTTATATTTTTTTCTATGTGTTAACTTAAGTTGGAAATATTATTGAAGAGGTCGTACGCGACAATTGACACTGTCCATTCAAACGTCTGTAAAAAATAAAAGTTATCTAAATTCAGCATGGAAATTGGTTAATTTGGTTGGGGAATTTAATATCTATTACATAACAAATGATAATAAAAAATTGTTGCTTCTTATTTTTTATTTGATTTATTTATTTGACTACATCGAGGCTAATGCATATATGGCGAGGAAATCGATTGATTTCCGAACAAATTATTTGAAAATATGCATGAAAGGTCTGATCTAATTAAGCAAACACATTAATAAATCAAGAAAATTTTATTTATTATATTAATATTATATTATTTAAGAAAGTATTTGTATTTTTAACGATAGAAAATTATTTCGAATGCTACCGTAAAGGAACTTTTTCTGTAGGTTAATGTGAACTTAAATTAACTAATATAGTATCTTAATTAATAATATACGCTTCTTTCAGAAGTCTTTCTAAGGGATGAACGTTGCAATTTCAATAAACATTAGGAATTAGTAAAATATTTGCAATATTTCTTATTTTAATTGATGTTTTGTTATAAATTGGTCCAGTTAAAAATGTAAATAAAAACTTCAATAACATTCAAGTCCTCCGTCCCGTTACATATCCATAAAATGTAAACTCTTTTCAAATATAATTTTTATGCAGCTGTGCGCAGTCAACGAGTCCACTTGCGTCTGCTTTGGCTTCTCCACGATTAATGACCTCACTCCCGTTTCGTGCAGCCTGCTTTGTCTCTTCTCAATTTTTGGCATTTCCTTTTCATTATATAGTTTTCCCTTTCTAACCAAGCAGCGCAAGTGGCCACGTTCAGCAACAGCTCTATCGCTCTCGTTTTTGCAAAGTCCTAGATAATTCATCTATTCATTCCTCACACATTGACAATAAATAGGAACACGCATAATAGCAAAGGGAACATGGGAGAAAGAAGTAAACAGCGACTACACGCATACTCATTATTTTCGCCACGACACGGCCATTCTGACATTTACACGTCCTCGTGTAAGCTTTTGATACCGAGATACCAAGATATCAAGATCACATACTTTCATCACAATTCAATAACATTTAATTTCATTAGTTTGACTTTCTTAGGTGTATTTCTTAAATCTTAATTCTGTGAAGAAACAAAACAGCTTTTATTTCATTGTTGCTGGGATAACTTATTCTGTTTTCATATTCAGTTCCATTGATCAGTAATAAATCAGCTTACAACTTATCTTAACATTATCATTTATCGATTTCTATAAATCGATCTTCCGCCAGTTCACACACACTTAATTATTAATTCAATCCAAACTCATCGTCTCTCCTGGACGGATAACTCGCAATTCATCGTCTCACCTGACGGATAACTCACAATTCATCGTCTCACCTGACGGATAACTCACAATTCATCGTCTCACCTAGACGGATAACTCACAATTCATCGTCTCACCTAGACGGATAACTCACAATTCATCGTCTCACCTAGACGGATAACTCACAATTCATCGTCTCACCTAGACGGATAACTCACAATTCATCGTCTCACCTAGACGGATATCTCTCGTTCACAAAAGAACTCATTGGCGGGCTTTTCTTTTCATTCAACTGTTTCTATATTTCAGCTATTGCTCTACATTCTCGTTTAACTCATTCGGGATTTCTGCATCCGGCATTTTACGTATATCTTCATGGCAATACTTGAACGATCGGTTACTCGTCAACGACTTTAGTGTATACCTGTCACCCTCTAATACTTCAGTCACCAAAAACGGTCCTCTGAATTTCGGATCTAACTTAGTTTGGTGTCTTTCTTCATTCCTCAATAGCACATAGTCACCTACGTGGTGTTTGTCAACGGCTGCCCTACTGCTATCAAATCGGGATTTGTCGTAAGACGCTAAGGAATTCATATTTTCTGTCGCATGAGCTCTAACAGTTGCCAAATCTATTTCACATTCGGTCTCACATGGGGAACTAATCCAAGGGGTCGAGCCTGTTTACCAATTAACATTTCTAACGGACTTGCCTCAGTGGCACGAGAAATTGTACAATTCAGTGCAAGTTGGACTTCGCCAAGTGCGTCCTGCCACGACCGTTGACTTGATTCTACCACTGACAACAAATTTTTCAGTGTTTCCATCACCCGTTCCACTTGCCCATTTGCACGGCTCATTCCCGTAGCAATCAAGTGAAGTTCAACTTTCTGCGATACGCAAAACTCGGAAAACTTAGAGCTAGTAAAACATCTGCCCTGGTCGGCGATGATGCGATCTGGTACTCCAAATAAGGATATAGAAGATTTCATAGCATTAACACAGCTTTCGGCATCTATCTTTAAGGTGTGATACAGATAAACAAACTTTGTATAGGCATCGATCTGAACAATGACATACTCTTTCAAATCGCTCTTGCCGCTTAATTTACCCGTTATATCTATGTGGATGGTGTGCCACGGTATACTTGTCTTCGGAATGGAATGAAGTTCCGCCTGAACCTTCCCGGAAGATGATTTCACTGATCTACAAGTTATGCAGTTTGAAACAAATTTTCGAACATACTTGTTCATTTTAGCGAACCAATAATACTGGTACACTTTATCAAGTGTCTTTTGCCACCCTAAATGCATTATCGACTCGTGTACCTGGTTAATTACTGACCACTTGAAAGCTCTGGGTACAACTGGTAAATAACTTGTTCTACCTCGTCTTTGGACCTTGCGATATAATACACCTTTTCGCAAATCATACGTTTTGGCCAAATTTTCAGCCAATTCATCTGACTCCAATTTGTTAACTATTTCTATTATCTCAAGGTCTAACCGTTGCTCAGCAAGAAGCCAAGTACTTGAAATTTCAGACAGATTTACTCGTTTTTCGGGAATCTTGTTTATTGACAAAATGTGTTCGGGTGATAAAGGATTTCTTGATAGGAAATCCACATGAGCCATACGCTTACCCTCTCTATATTGAATTTCGAAATTAAACGATTGTAAGTAGGCCCACCAGCGGTGAACTCTGGGTGTTAAATCTATTTTGTGCGAGAAGCTTTTAATGAATTGCAGTCTGTATAGACAACGAACTCACGGCCAATTAGGTAATGGCGAAAATGTTTAACGGCTTTTACCACTGCCAAGGTTTCCAGCTCGTAGGAGTGATATCTAGATTCAACAGAGGTAGTTGTTTTGCTGAAGTATTCGATTACATGGGGCTTACTTTCTATACGGTGCAAAAGTATCGCTCCATATCCACAGGCACTTGCATCAGTGTGCAACTCAATAGGATATTGCGGGTCGAAGATTACCAGAACAGGTTCATTTGTGAGGATCGTCACAACTTTAAGTCTGATCTCTTCCAGCTCAGCGCTCCATGTAATCTTGCCGCTACCAGACGAAAGTGAATACAATGGTTTCATAAGTTGGGAGAATCCAGGCACGAATTTGCGAAAGTAAGAGGCCAAGCCAATGAATTGTCTAACGCCGGAGACAGTTTGAGGAGGAGGCAAGGAGCTTAATGAAGCTATCTTTCGCACATTCGGACGAATTTCTCCGCTCGCACTTCATAGCCCAAATACTGAACCGTTTTTTGAGAAAACTGCATTTAGCATGGTTAAAGGTAAAACCAGCCTTTGTAAGAACATTCAAAACAGTTTTTAACCTTTCCAAAGCCAATTCCTTGGTTGGCGATACTACCATTATATCGTCCATGTAAACGATTACAAAAGAGTTAGCAAGGTCACCAAGTGCATTTATGACTGCGCGCTGGAAAACAGATGGCGCATTTTTGAGGCCAAAAGGCATTGTAAGAAATTCAAATTGGCCGTCTGGGGTCACAAATGCAGTATATTCCACGGATTCAGGGTGAATCGGGATTTGGTGGAAACCACTTGCCATATCCAGGCATGTGAAATAATTTGCTCCGCGAAGTCTAGCAATTTGATCGCTGATAAGCGGCAAGGGGTATTTATCCGAAATCGTGTTCGAGTTTAGCTCTCTAAAATCAACACATAGACGGTCGGTTCCGTTCTTCTTTTTGACGAGCAACATGGGGCTAGCAAAGGGAGAGCAACTTGGGCGAACAATATTACATCTTATCAATTCGCTCACCTGCATTCGCACTACTTCTCTCTCTTCGGGGCTAAGTCTATAAGGTCGGCGCTGAACAGTTTTAGTTGGATCAATCAAACGGATTTTCATTTCGCCTGTATTTACTCGAGTATGAGGTATCCCGTTGGTAAATGAAGTCGAGTGCTTTTCAAGTAACTCAATTAATTGAGCTTTCTCATTGTCGACTAATTCGGTGTCAATATCGGACAAAGTAAACGATCGCTCAGTAACGGAACAATTATTAACAGTTTTTGATTTTACAACTTTAAAATTATCGGATGTCAAAATTACATAAAAGCCTTGTTTAAGTATTTCTCGCCCTATCAGAATATCATTCCTCATTTGCTCGTTCGGGACTACATGAAATAATATTTCCATAATATTTTCGTTTATAGTGACTTCACTCAAGATTTGCAATGTACTGCACACACTGCCACCACCAATGCCTTTTATCATTACAGTATTGTTTATACGTTTACCAGATAACTTATTGCTAATGTCGTCTTTAATAAGGGAGCACTCTGCACCGGAATCGAAACAAATTGGATAGATCTCACCTCGTTGATGCAAGCTTCCCTTTGGCTCAATCACACAACATTGGTTAACAGTCTTCTGTTGAGTCACATCTTGTTTGGCTGCACTTCCGTTTTTCGGGCATTGGTTGGAGAAATGTCCCGGTTGGCCGCACCGATAGCACGTAACATTTGATTTTTCACGCTGCGGTTTCGCCTGTCTATCTTGTCGCATTTTACTTCGGCATTCAGCAATTCGATGTCCCGGCTTTGAACAGAAGTGGCATACAACTGGCGATGCCTTACGGTTCTTCTGGTCAGGTCCAAGGTTGTCATCTCGAGCATGTCGCTTCTTGTCGAACGTAAACGCTTTTAACTCCGCCTGTAGCTTACTTCTGGTACGCACATTGGATGTGAAGAGGACGCGCTGCAAACGACTGTCAATGTTTGCCATATGCGCAAGAACAGTTGTAACGGCAATTTCTTCTATTTCCATATTCCGCCACTTTGTAGTCAGCGTCGTCACCAGCCGACTCGCATACACCGCGTAACATTCATCGGCAGTCGGGCGGCTGTTGAGTAAATTTAAAAACGTAGCGGCCGGCGTCTCTTCGGTTTCAAAGCGCTGCAGAAATAATTCCTGGAACTCTTGCCAAGTCATACCCTGGTACGAGATTTGTGTTAGCCACTGAGATGCAGTTCCTTCCATGCAGTTACTTAGTGCGATGATCAATTTACTTCCTTTAAGGGGTGCTCAGTTAGAATTATATCGGTTGTTGAACACCACTTTGCTGCTCTGTAGTCACGTGCGTTCACTTGCATGATTTTTACAAGTTCAGCAAAATTCCGATTTTGCATTTCCACTACTGCACGCCACTGATCCTCAGAAAATGCAGGGTGTGGCACAGATCCCACTTCTGATGTCGGGTTAAGAATATCAGGGTCCTCGCCGTCCGTCCGTCCGTCCATATCAGCGTTGCTCATAACTCTTTTCACAATATAATTTTTATGCAGCTGTGCGCAGTCAACGAGTCCACTTGCGTCTGCTTTGGCTTCTCCACGATTAATGACCTCACTCCCGTTTCGTGCAGCCTGCTTTGTCTCTTCTCAATTTTTGGCATTTCCTTTTCATTATATAGTTTTCCCTTTCTAACCAAGCAGCGCAAGTGGCCACGTTCAGCAACAGCTCTATCGCTCTCGTTTTTGCAAAGTCCTAGATAATTCATCTATTCATCCTCACACATTGACAATAAATAGGAACACGCATAATTAGAAAAAGGGAAAATGGAGAAGAAGTAAACAGCGACTACACGCATACTCATTATTTTCGCCACGACATAAATATAAAACTTCAATCAACATTTGAAAGTCTCCAAATCCATATTACATTTTAAAAATGTAAAGTGACGAAATAATTATTTAAAAGTTTAGAACAATTAAAACCTTATTTTTATTAATGATTTTAAATACTAAAAAATTAAAAAAGGTTTATACTTCAAGCCAACTTAGACATAGTAAACGACTGATGTCAGTAGCATTGTTAAAGTGCTCTCCTCCTCGATTCTCATAAGAGCAAAGGAGGTTGGTAGGCAGCGCGCGGGCCGTTTTTAACAGAAAAAAGTGTTTCTGTGAATAAAATGTCTGATTCTGCAGTTGCAACGTCCGCTTGGTTGCCACGCCAGCGACAGTTGAGAAGAAAGTGGTCCAAAAAAAGGCATCTGGATCCGGAAAGGCTAAGAAAGCCACTGCGACGCCGTCACATCCGCCAACTCAGCAAATGGTGGACGCTTCTATTAAAAATTTAAAGGAGCGTGGCGGTTCATCACTTCTTGCAATAAAAAAATATATCACTGCCACCTATAAATGCGACGCCAAAAAGTTAGCGCCATTCATCAAGAAGTACCTAAAATCGGCCGTGGTCAATGGAAAGCTTATCCAAACAAAGGGAAAAGGTGCATCTGGATCTTTCAAACTGTCGGCCTCCGCCAAGAAGGACAAGGATCCGAAGGCAAAGTCGAAGGTTTTGTCTGCAGAGAAAAAAGTTCAAAGCAAGAAGGTAGCCTCTAAAAAGATTGGTGTCTCCTCCAAAAAAACTGCCTCTGGGCTGCTGACACAAAGCCCAAAGCTAAGAAGGGTGTGGCTACCAAAAAGACTGCCGAAAATAAGAAAACTGAGAAGGCAAAAGCCAAGGATGCCAAGAAAACTGGAATCGTAAAGTCGAAGAACGCCGCAACAAAGGCGAAAGTGACTGCATCGAAGCCAAAGGCTGTAGTAGCGAAAGCCCCAAAGGCAAAGCCAGCGGTGTCTGCAAGACCCAAAAAGACGGTGAAGAAAGCATCGGTTTCTGCTACCGCCAAGAAGCCGAAAGCGAAGACTACGGCTGCCAAAAAGTAAATTGTGAAAAAGTACAGTATTTGGTACATGTTCGCAATCAAAACTTTAGATTTATGATTTATAGATCTGAAATTTGTTTATACAAGTCCTTTTCAGGGCTACAACGTTCTGTTGCAAGAGAAAAAAACTTTAATTTAAATAGTATTTGTGTACTAAAATGTTCTACTTATTTATTAGCTGACGTTCGCAGCAACAATAAAACGCTTCATGTCTTGCGTTGCGTTATTGAATTACATTGCATATTGGCCGCATTCAGTTTTCGTTTCCGATATTTATTTGAACAGTATCACCCATATTGCGGGTAGATACGTTTTATTGGTAAATTCATTATCGATGATTGGTGATTGGTATATCGAAAAATGCATTTCTTTGGTATAACCCATTGTGGCCCTGAAAAGGGCCGTTTTGGATTGTTGTCCGCACTCGCAGGAGCCAATTATTTGGAGCTGGTGTACTTGGTAACAGCCTTGGTTCCCTCACTGACAGCATGCTTGGCCAACTCTCCAGGCAGAAGCAGGCGAACAGCCGTTTGGATTTCCGACGACTGTGATGGTCGAGCGCTTGTTGTAGTGAGCTAGACGAGACGCTTCGGCAGCAATTCGCTCGAAAATATCATTTACAAAGCTGTTCATTATGCTCATCGCCTTCGACGAAATTCCTGTGTCAGGATGGACCTGCTTGAGAACCTTGTAAATGTAGATGGCATAGCTCTCCTTCCTCTTGCGTTTTTTTTCTTGTCGTTCTTGGTGATGTTCTTCTGAGCCTTGCCAGCCTTCTTGGCTGCCTTTCCACTAGTTTTCGGAGGCATTGTTCTCGTTACTTATATTTTCACAAACACAATTCACTTATCGTGATGTGGGCCCGAACGCGTTCACCTTTATACTTTTTTTCGAGCAGTCAATTCAGGTCTAAGTCACCCACCCCTAACTGAACGCGCCGGCAAACGGAAAAGTATAAATATTCCGCTGTCGGGGTTCGACGAGCATTCGTGTTCCGTGTGTAAAGTGAACTAAGTGAAATAAACGCAAAGCAAAATGTCTGGACGTGGAAAAGGTGGCAAAGTGAAGGGAAAGGCAAAGTCCCGCTCGAACCGTGCCGGTCTTCAATTCCCTGTGGGCCGTATTCACCGTCTGCTCCGAAAGGGCAACTACGCCGAGCGTGTTGGTGCAGGCGCTCCAGTTTACCTAGCTGCCGTAATGGAATATCTGGCCGCTGAGGTTCTCGAGTTGGCTGGCAATGCTGCTCGTGACAACAAGAAGACTAGAATTATTCCGCGTCATCTGCAACTGGCCATCCGAAACGACGAGGAGTTAAACAAGCTGCTCTCCGGCGTCACAATTGCACAAGGTGGCGTGTTGCCTAATATACAGGCTGTTCTGTTGCCCAAGAAGACCGAGAAGAAGGCCTAAACGTTTCAAAGGCTAAGCTAAAAACCTACTTGTACATAAAATCGTCAAACCGTCCTTTTCAGGACGACCAAATTATTACCAAAGAATTGGAAAAATTTTACACTTGGGAATTTTTTGTAAATAGTAAATCATAAGAAAAACTACTTAAAGATTGACATGTAGTACAGTTTTTCTTCTATATGCGGTATAAACTACAATTTGCTTCTTTAAATACTCCCACACCACGATGTGATGCTTTACACGCGGTGTCTGAAACCATTTCAGTCTGTTCAAGGCCATGTTAGAAATACACATTCCGTCTGAAAGAGTACGAACGACCGACATTTATTTTTAGTTACGATCTACATATTTCTGAAGTCCCAACCAATAAAATTAAATACTTTTTGAAAATCTTCCTCCTTTTAAAAACTAAATAGTGGTCCTGAAAAGGACCGATTGCTTAATAGGGGTACAGAATTTACAGTTTTTTTAACCGCCAAATCCGTAGAGGGTGCGGCCTTGCCTCTTCAGAGCGTAGACAACATCCATGGCTGTAACAGTCTTCCTCTTGGCGTGTTCGGTGTAGGTGACGGCATCACGAATTACGTTCTCCAAGAAAACCTTCAGAACGCCACGCGTTTCCTCGTATATGAGTCCAGATATGCGCTTCACACCGCCTCGACGAGCCAAACGGCGGATAGCAGGCTTCGTGATACCTTGGATGTTATCACGCAGCACTTTGCGATGACGCTTGGCGCCACCCTTTCCCAAGCCTTTGCCTCCTTTACCACGACCAGTCATTTTTCACTGTTTTATACTATTATACACACACAGCACGAAAGTCACTAAAGAACTAAATTCAACGTTTCGGCGTGCCCCTATTTATAGGTAAAACGACAAAAACCCGAGAGAGTACGAACGATATGTTCGTTTCGTTCTTCGGTCGTCAAATGAAATGGCCTCTGTTTTCTCTCTTTCTTTCACCATCCACGATTGCTATATAAGTAGGTAGCAAATGCTCTGATCGTTTATTGTGTTTTAAACGTAAGTAGTGAAGGTGAAATTTTGTGAAACCCAAATGGCTCGTACCAAGCAAACTGCACGCAAATCGACTGGTGGAAAAGCACCACGCAAACAACTGGCTACAAAGGCCGCTCGCAAGAGTGCTCCAGCCACTGGAGGTGTGAAGAAGCCCCATCGCTATCGCCCTGGAACAGTGGCCTTGCGTGAAATCCGTCGCTACCAAAAGAGCACCGAGCTTCTAATCCGCAAGCTGCCTTTCCAGCGTCTGGTGCGTGAAATGCCCAGGACTTTAAGACGGACTTGCGATTCCAGAGCTCGGCGGTTATGGCTCTGCAGGAAGCTAGCGAAGCCTACCTAGTTGGTCTCTTCGAAGATACCAACTTGTGTGCCATTCATGCCAAGCGTGTCACCATTATGCCCAAAGACATCCAGTTAGCGCGACGCATTCGCGGCGAGCGTGCTTAAGCTGACAGGGCATCAACTTGCAGTGTAGTACTCTATAATCGGTCCTTTTCAGGACCACAAACTAGATTCAATGAGATAAAATTTTCTGTTGCGACTATTTATAAAATAAAAACAAATAAGAACAAAATTCATATTCTATTATTATTATATTAATATCTTCAATCATACGTAAAAATAGTAATTCTGCCAGAGAAAGAATCAAAATAATCTTATTTTTATTATTAAATTCAAGAAGAGGTTATTACAATAATAAATATTTTTATTTGTTCTTGATGCTAACGTCCAGTAAAACTAGCAGTAAAAGTGTCGTGGCAAGGGACGCTGAACTTTAAACACCTAAAAAAATCTAAATTACGCGAAAGACAGTTTGGAAATAATGAAATTACATTGATGAGAGCAATATTTATAAAATAACAGAAAATAATAAAATAAAATGAGCTGTTTTATATTTTTTTCTATGTGTTAACTTAAGTTGGAAATATTATTGAAGAGGTCGTACGCGACAATTGACACTGTCCCTTCAAACGTCTGTAAAAAATAAAAGTTATCTAAAATTCAGCATGGAAATTGGTTAATTTGGTTGGGGAATTTAATATCTATTACATAACAAAGGATAATAAAAAATTGTTGCTTCTTATTTTTTATTTGATTTATTTATTTGACTACATCGAGGCTAATGCATATATGGCGAGGAAATCGATTGATTTCCGAACAAATTATTTGAAAATATGCATGAAAGGTCTGATCTAATTAAGCAAACACATTAATAATTCAAGAAAATTTTATTTATTATATTAATATAATATTATTTAAGAAAGTATTTTTTTTTAACGATAGAAAATTATTTCTGAATGCTGCCGTAAAGGAAACTTTTTCTGTAGGTTAATGTGAACTTAAATTAACTAATATAGTATCTTAATTAATAATATACGCTTCTTTCAGAAGTCTTTCTAAGGGATGAACGTTGCAATTTCAATAAACATTAGGAATTAGTAAAATATTTGCAATATTTCTTATTTTAATTGATGTTTTTTATAAATTGGTCCAGTTAAAAATGTAAATATAAAACTTCAATCAACATTTGAAAGTCTCCAAATCCATATTACATCCTTTTAAAAATGTAAAGTGACGAAATAATTATTTAAAAGTTTAGAACAATTAAAACCTTATTTTTATTAATGATTTTAAATACTAAAAAATTAAAAAAGGTTTATACTTCAAGCCAACTTAGACATAGTAAACGACTGATGTCAGTAGCATTGTTAAAGTGCTCTCCTCCTCGATTCTCATAAGAGCAAAGGAGGTTGGTAGGCAGCGCGCGGGCCGTTTTTAACAGAAAAAAGTGTTTCTGTGAATAAAATGTCTGATTCTGCAGTTGCAACGTCCGCTTCCCCAGTGGTTGCCACGCCAGCGACAGTTGAGAAGAAAGTGGTCCAAAAAAAGGCATCTGGATCCGGAAAGGCTAAGAAAGCCACTGCGACGCCGTCACATCCGCCAACTCAGCAAATGGTGGACGCTTCTATTAAAAATTTAAAGGAGCGTGGCGGTTCATCACTTCTTGCAATAAAAAAATATATCACTGCCACCTATAAATGCGACGCCAAAAGTTAGCGCCATTCATCAAGAAGTACCTAAAATCGGCCGTGGTCAATGGAAAGCTTATCCAAACAAAGGGAAAAGGTGCATCTGGATCTTTCAAACTGTCGGCCTCCGCCAAGAAGGACAAGGATCCGAAGGCAAAGTCGAAGGTTTTGTCTGCAGAGAAAAAAGTTCAAAGCAAGAAGGTAGCCTCTAAAAAGATTGGTGTCTCCTCCAAAAAAACTGCCTCTGGGGCTGCTGACACAAAGCCCAAAGCTAAGAAGGGTGTGGCTACCAAAAAGACTGCCGAAAATAAGAAAACTGAGAAGGCAAAAGCCAAGGATGCCAAGAAAACTGGAATCGTAAAGTCGAAGAACGCCGCAACAAAGGCGAAAGTGACTGCATCGAAGCCAAAGGCTGTAGTAGCGAAAGCCCCAAAGGCAAAGCCAGCGGTGTCTGCAAGACCCAAAAAGACGGTGAAGAAAGCATCGGTTTCTGCTACCGCCAAGAAGCCGAAAGCGAAGACTACGGCTGCCAAAAAGTAAATTGTGAAAAAGTACAGTATTTGGTACATGTTCGCAATCAAAACTTTAGATTTATGATTTATAGATCTGAAATTTGTTTATACAAGTCCTTTTCAGGGCTACAACGTTCTGTTGCAAGAGAAAA
Organism: Drosophila sechellia; assembly: GCF_004382195.2. Lineage (NCBI taxonomy): Eukaryota > Metazoa > Arthropoda > Insecta > Diptera > Drosophilidae > Drosophila > Drosophila sechellia. The sequence goes on from NW_022611272.1 coordinate 46,572, forward strand.
AAACTTTAATTTAAATAGTATTTGTGTATAAAATGTTCTACTTATTTATTAGCTGACGTTCGCAGCAACAATAAAACGCTTCATGTCTTGCGTTGCGTTATTGAATTACATTGCATATTGGCCGCATTCAGTTTTCGTTTCCGATATTTATTTGAACAGTATCACCCATATTGCGGGTAGATACGTTTTATTGGTAAATTCATTTCGATGATTGGTGATTGGTATATCGAAAAATGCATTTCTTTGGTATAACCCATTGTGGCCCTGAAAAGGGCCGTTTTGGATTGTTGTCCGCACTCGCAGGAGCCAATTATTTGGAGCTGGTGTACTTGGTAACAGCCTTGGTTCCCTCACTGACAGCATGCTTGGCCAACTCTCCAGGCAGAAGCAGGCGAACAGCCGTTTGGATTTCCCGACTGGTGATGGTCGAGCGCTTGTTGTAGTGAGCTAGACGAGACGCTTCGGCAGCAATTCGCTCGAAAATATCATTTACAAAGCTGTTCATTATGCTCATCGCCTTCGACGAAATTCCGTGTCAGGATGGACCTGCTTGAGAACCTTGTAAATGTAGATGGCATAGCTCTCCTTCCTCTTGCGTTTCTTTTTCTTGTCGTTCTTGGTGATGTTCTTCTGAGCCTTGCCAGCCTTCTTGGCTGCCTTTCCACTAGTTTTCGGAGGCATTGTTCTCGTTACTTATATTTTCACAAACACAATTCACTTATCGTGATGTGGGCCCGAACGCGTTCACCTTTATACTTTTTTTCGAGCAGTCAATTCAGGTCTAAGTCACCCACCCCTAACTGAACGCGCCGGCAAACGGAAAAGTATAAATATTCCGCTGTCGGGTTCGACGAGCATTCGTGTTCCGTGTGTAAAGTGAACTAAGTGAAATAAACGCAAAGCAAAATGTCTGGACGTGGAAAAGGTGGCAAAGTGAAGGGAAAGGCAAAGTCCCGCTCGAACCGTGCCGGTCTTCAATTCCCTGTGGGCCGTATTCACCGTCTGCTCCGAAAGGGCAACTACGCCGAGCGTGTTGGTGCAGGCGCTCCAGTTTACCTAGCTGCCGTAATGGAATATCTGGCCGCTGAGGTTCTCGAGTTGGCTGGCAATGCTGCTCGTGACAACAAGAAGACTAGAATTATTCCGCGTCATCTGCAACTGGCCATCCGAAACGACGAGGAGTTAAACAAGCTGCTCTCCGGCGTCACAATTGCACAAGGTGGCGTGTTGCCTAATATACAGGCTGTTCTGTTGCCCAAGAAGACCGAGAAGAAGGCCTAAACGTTTCAAAGGCTAAGCTAAAAACCTACTTGTACATAAAATCGTCAAACCGTCCTTTTCAGGACGACCAAATTATTACCAAAGAATTGGAAAAATTTTACACTTGGGAATTTTTGTAAATAGTAAATCAAGAAAAAACTACTTAAAGATTGACATGTAGTACAGTTTTTCTTCTATATGCGGTATAAACTACAATTTGCTTCTTTAAATACTCCCACACCACGATGTGATGCTTTACACGCGGTGTCTGAAACCATTTCAGTCTGTTCAAGGCCATGTTAGAAATACACATTCCGTCTGAAAGAGTACGAACGACCGACATTTATTTTTAGTTACGATCTACATATTTCTGAAGTCCCAACCAATAAAATTAAATACTTTTTGAAAATCTTCCTCCTTTTAAAAACTAAATAGTGGTCCTGAAAAGGACCGATTGCTTAATAGGGGTACAGAATTTACAGTTTTTTTAACCGCCAAATCCGTAGAGGGTGCGGCCTTGCCTCTTCAGAGCGTAGACAACATCCATGGCTGTAACAGTCTTCCTCTTGGCGTGTTCGGTGTAGGTGACGGCATCACGAATTACGTTCTCCAAGAAAACCTTCAGAACGCCACGCGTTTCCTCGTATATGAGTCCAGATATGCGCTTCACACCGCCTCGACGAGCCAAACGGCGGATAGCAGGCTTCGTGATACCTTGGATGTTATCACGCAGCACTTTGCGATGACGCTTGGCGCCACCCTTTCCCAAGCCTTTGCCTCCTTTACCACGACCAGTCATTTTTCACTTTTTATACTATTATACACACACAGCACGAAAGTCACTAAAGAACTAAATTCAACGTTTCGGCGTGCCCCTATTTATAGGTAAAACGACAAAAACCCGAGAGAGTACGAACGATATGTTCGTTTCGTTCTTCGGTCGTCAAATGAAATGGCCTCTGTTTTTCTCTCTTTCTTTCACCATCCACGATTGCTATATAAGTAGGTAGCAAATGCTCTGATCGTTTATTGTGTTTTTAAACGTGAAGTAGTGAAGGTGAAATTTTGTGAAACCCAAATGGCTCGTACCAAGCAAACTGCACGCAAATCGACTGGTGGAAAAGCACCACGCAAACAACTGGCTACAAAGGCCGCTCGCAAGAGTGCTCCAGCCACTGGAGGTGTGAAGAAGCCCCATCGCTATCGCCCTGGAACAGTGGCCTTGCGTGAAATCCGTCGCTACCAAAAGAGCACCGAGCTTCTAATCCGCAAGCTGCCTTTCCAGCGTCTGGTGCGTGAAATGCCCAGGACTTTAAGACGGACTTGCGATTCCAGAGCTCGGCGGTTATGGCTCTGCAGGAAGCTAGCGAAGCCTACCTAGTTGGTCTCTTCGAAGATACCAACTTGTGTGCCATTCATGCCAAGCGTGTCACCATTATGCCCAAAGACATCCAGTTAGCGCGACGCATTCGCGGCGAGCGTGCTTAAGCTGACAGGGCATCAACTTGCAGTGTAGTACTCTATAATCGGTCCTTTTCAGGACCACAAACTAGATTCAATGAGATAAAATTTTCTGTTGCGACTATTTATAAAATAAAAACAAATAAGAACAAAATTCATATTCTATTATTATTATATTAATATCTTCAATCATACGTAAAAATAGTAATTCTGCCAGAGAAAGAATCAAAATAATCTTATTTTTATTATTAAATTCAAGAAGAGGTTATTACAATAATAAATATTTTTTATTTGTTCTTGATGCTAACGTCCAGTAAAACTAGCAGTAAAAGTGTCGTGGCAAGGGACGCTGAACTTTAAACACCTAAAAAAATCTAAATTACGCGAAAGACAGTTTGGAAATAATGAAATTACATTGATGAGAGCAATATTTATAAAATAACAGAAAATAATAAAATAAAATGAGCTGTTTTATATTTTTTTCTATGTGTTAACTTAAGTTGGAAATATTATTGA